>NC_026007.2:15845369-16012486 GCF_000442705.2 Elaeis guineensis | reverse complement strand
AACACAAGTGCCATAAATCTATCTAAAAATCTAATTCAACACTCAAGATCCAAACATATTGAAATAAGACATCATTTTATAAGAGAACATGTTCAAAACAAAAATGTAATTCTTGAATATGTTTGCACTGAAAATCAATTAGCTGATATCTTTACAAAGGCTCTTAGTGAGGATAGATTCTGTGAAATTAGGAGAAATCTAGGAATTCTAGATCCATATGCCTAAAATTTCTCAATTTCCAAAGAATTGATGTCAAAAACTCTTAGAGCTCAATTTCCAACATTAATCCTGATCCCAAAAACTCAAATTTATCATTCTAAAAACTTATCATTGAGCAAAACTCCTTCTCCCAAAATTTTGATTTTTTTTGGAATTTATTCACATTTTTTCTGAATTTCTGAACTTCATGAGTCGACCCCCATGAGTCGACTCAATGGCAAACTTGTTATTTCCTCAAACTTCCATCGGGTTCATTGTTTTTATAAGGGACCCTGTTTGTGAGACGACTCATCTTCTCATCGTCTTCCTTCCAAAAGCCGTCTTCTCCAATTCTTTTTGTTCCAAATCCAAGGATCAAATTCGAAGCAATTCTCCCTCCTTCTCTCCACCAAAAATCGCCACCTTAGAAAGGGATTTTCTGTGTTTTCTCGCATTGCTTGGCGCGGTTGGAACGTGCCCTAGCACTTTACCGAACTTCCAAAATCCACTTCTTTTCTCCACCAAAATCCTTCTTTACTCTCTTGTGATCCCTCCTCCACTCCTCCAAGTCTCATTGACTGCTACTAAATTGAATATGGCTCCGAAGATGAAACTTCCTCAAAGAAGAAAGTCAATCCGTGAGCCTGAAGAAATTGTCCGAAAGAAAAGGCATGCTCAGTCTTCAACTGCTCCTACTCCAGCTTCAGTATCTGATCAAGGTCTCCCTCAATCCTTCCTAAGCCCCAGTAAGAATTCTCTTTCTGATAGAAAAGTCGAAATCGGAAAGAATATAGATTTTCGGTTCTTTGAGAAAGAGGGTTTTACTTTTGCAAGTAAAATTAAAAACCAAGGATGGGATTTCTACTGCTCCCTTAAGGAAGTCACCTATGTTGACCTAGTTAGAGAATTCTACCAGAACCTACTTTATGGAAATGGGTCAGTGACTTCAACTGTCAAGGGAATTGATATCTGCTTGGATTCTAGGATATTGGGAGAAATACTTCAGTTGCCTAGTGAAGGATACTCATATATGGAACTCCCAATTAAAGAAGAGGGGATCAGAATTATTCTAGGAGAAACCTATTCAGGAAGTTTAAACAAATTGGAAGCAAAGATTTTGTCCATTGAGATGAGGGTCCTGCATCAGATGGTAACAAAGCTCTTCTTTCCTAGGAGTGGTAGACATGACTTACTTTCCAACAGAGATGTATGTGTCATGTTTCATGTCATCACTCAGACCCCCCTGAACCTCCCTGCACTTATGATAGAGGCCATGAGAGAAACTTTGAACAGATCCAAGGTACACTTGCCTTATGGTATGGCCCTTACTAGAGTATTTAGGAGGTTTGGAGTTAGCTGTGAGGGGGAGGCTGCTACTAAGCTCTCTCATGTGGACACTTTCAACCAACACACCCTGCACCGAATGGGATTTATAAAGACTGATGGTGGTTGGATCAAGGGATCTGAGGAGAGAACTGAAGAGAGAACTGAAGATAGAGCTGAAGTCAGAACTGAAGAGAGAGTAGAAGAAGAAGGTCCATCATCTCCTGTTCATGACTTCAGGGCAGCATCACCGAATATCCAGTTCATTCCTGACACAGAGGCTGGCCCTTCAGAGTTTACTAGGATGCCCACACCAGTGTATCAGCCAGAGAGCAGAGCACCTCATTCAGAGTTCAGACTGGCTGACGATCAGATCGAGCATATATCACAGCGTGTGGCTTCTTTGCTGTCTAGCCAGTGGAGTAGTACTTCTTTTGCACCAGGAGCCACCTCTTCTGATCAGACCATTACTCCCCACATCTCCACTGTGTTTCAGATGTTATCAGATCAATCCATCCGGATTCAGCAACTTGAAGACACTGTCTGGAGATTGACTGGCAGAGTTCTTGACTTGCAGGGGCAAGTCCTTGCATTGACCCATCCTCAGCCACAGGAGTCTACTATTGAGGTCACAGACCTCACTGCAGAGGCTGGCAGGCTCAGAGGAGCACTAGAAGGTGGATATGAATTACTGAGGAAAGAGATCCGAGGATCGAGTGAGCATACTACGACTCAGTTCACTGCTCTACTTCAATCTGTTTCCAGAGCACTGAACGTACTTGATTCTATCAGACTCACCCTTTCTGTTCAGTCCTTAGCATCTCAGCGTACTCAGCCACCCAGTTCATCTCGCTCTCCTGCTCGTGCCAGAGGCAGACGGGGTAGAGGACGCACTTCTGATCCATCAGCTTCTCATCTCATATCTGATGACTCCGATCCTTGACTTGTCTTGATCATTACTAGATCCTAAGTGTTAGTGTCTTAGGATATGTATTTTGGGGCCATGTATTGACAATTAGCTGGTTGATTATTATAATATGAACTATGTAATGAAATAATAATGGTTTTAATGGAATCATCTTTTACTTATATTTCTACCTTTTGTAATGATGTCGATCATATTTTGGTTATATATATTCTTCTTGTTGAAATATTGTCTTCTCTTTATTGTTGTTTGCTGTTGATAATTGCTATATTAAGGGGGAACAAACATCTGTGATAAACTCTAAAGGGGGAGAAATTAAAGAATTTTTTAGAAAAAGGAGAAGTTAACCATGTCTGATGATGTCAAAAAGGGGGAGAAATTAAACAAAAAGCAACTCATTAAAAGCAAAACCCTAAATTATAAAAAAAAAAAAAAAAAGGGGGAGAAATTAAACAAAAATTGGAGAAATTAAACAAATTAAACAAAAATTTGAGAAATTTGGTATCAGACAGAAATTAAACAAAAAGCCATCCATCAAAAGCAAAACCATAAATTATGAGCAATTAAAGAAAAATTATGAGCAATTAAAGAAAAAGCAATCAAAACTATAAATTATGGGAAATTAATGAATGAATTGAAAATTTAAAGAACAATATCAAAAATACAATGCTAAGTACAATGCTTTACATATGCTCACCTTGATACATCTTTTGAAAGTTTATTTACCTTGATACATCTTAAGAAATTTAACTTACTCTGGTACATCCTAAAATTTTTTAACTTGCTCTGATACAATATAAAATTTGCTCTGATACAGTGTGAAATTTTCTCTGATACATTGTAAAATCTTTTCTGATAACATTGTAAAAATTATTTTTTCTTGCTCTGATACATTGCAAAATTTATTTTTCTCTTGCTCTGATATATCTTAAACTCAAAATGATCTAATACTCTTTTCAAATCTTTATGAAAATGGACAAACTATTTTTGCATATGACCATTTATATTCACATACCAAAAGAATCATACTCTTTTCAAGCATATACACCTATAATGCATTCTTTTGAAATTAATGTATTCACATAAATGCTTTTGTTCAAATGTTTTGTTATCATCAAAAAGAGGAAGATTGTTGCTCCTAGATTAATTTTGATGATTACAAAGCAGATTGAAGGGATACAAATAATTTTAAATTGATAAAGTCCTTATGCTCTTCAAGGGCAAAATCATAATTTCACTAAAATCCTGATTTGATAGTATCATTTGGTAGAATAAATGATTTGTAAACTATTGGTAAAAATTTCATTGTTTTTGGACTTATATTTTTGAAGTTATGAAGGTTTGAAGTGCATGAGTCGACTCATGAGTCAACTCATGGCACTATGAGCTGATTGGCACGCAAAAAAATTCCCATGGCACGCTAGTTTTCTGGCTTGGCACGACCTGTGAGTCGACTCATGAGTCGACCCACAAGACATGAGTCGACTCATGAGTCGACCCCTGCTGATTTGAGCCAAGAATTTCTAGAAACTCATTTTCTGGCTGTTGTAACAGAAGTCGACTCATGAGTCGACTCCTGAAGCATGAGTCGACTCATGAGTCGACCCCTGCGGCAGAAAATGTCAGCAACGGCTATTTTTTTTGCCCGTTTTAATTGCCTTTTATGCTTCCTAAAATTGCTCTAACGGCTCTTTATCTGCCTAAATTGTTTTCTCTTGCTTCTAATGCTATAAAATGTTTCAAATGGTGAAAGAAATGGCAGAGGAAAGAAGATCAATTGGCAGATCAAATGAGAGATCAAATTCATTGAGAGGATCCAAAAGATATATGCAAAGTGATCAAAGAAATATTTGAGAGAAAAAGAAAAGAGGATCCAAAATCCACACGAGAGATTGTGAAAGAGATTCAAGAGCATTCAAAGAGAGGATTTGTCACGCCTATTGTTTCAACCTTGATCTAGAGATCTTTCAAAGCCTTCAAGAGATCTTCAATCAACGATCATACTCTTCTCAAGCACTCATTCAAGCGTTCATCCACCTTGAGAAAATTCAAAAAGGGTTTCTTCATTTGAGTAAAGTGTTTTTAATTGTTATATTCGCTCATTTAAGGAGCTGTTATTGTATTAATTTATGCTCTAAATTTTCTTACTCTTGTAAGTAATTGTTCTTGTTTTTGGAGGATTTCTAAAACAAGGAAAGGTTGATCCGAACCTGAAATCGGAGTATTTTGGGTTTACTTGTACCCGAGAAACAAGTAGACTAGCTTGGGATAGCTAGTGTCGGAGTTTCCGACGTTTGTATTCGGATTGAATACAAGTATAGTGGATTGAAAATTCCCAAGTAGGAGCTTGGGGAGTGGATGTAGGTGCAAGGTTGGCACCGAACCACTATAAATCCTTGTGTTTGTGGTGTGCTTTATCGCTTCACTTTATTTCTTTATTATATTCTTGCATTCCTGCTTTAGGTAATTAATATTGAATTAAAATCTTTGTCTTGTTCATCATAAGTAATTAATTAAGTCTAAAATTTTTCGAAACCCAATTCACCCCCCCCTCTTGGGTTGCATAGCTGGGCAACAGACTCCAAATCAAACAAACAAAGGAAGGAATCTCCATCACCCAAAGCAAGTACACCAAGGAATTACTCAAAAGATTTGGAATGGAGAACTCCAAACCAATTGGCACACCCATGAGCCCCTCATGTAAGCTTGACAAGGATGAAGAAGGTAAGTAGACTTAAAATATTATAGAGGTATGATTGGCTCTCTATTATATTTAACTGCAAGTTGGCCTGACATCATGTTTAGCATTTGTTTGTGTGCTAGATTTCAATCTAATCCTAAAGAATCTCACTTGAATGCTATTAAAACAATCCTTAGATATTTAAATGATACTCAAACTCTAGGATTATGGTACTCTAAGGACTCACTAATTGATTTATTAGGATATTCAGATGCTGATTTTGCTGGATGTAGATTAGACAGAAAAAGCACTAGTGGAACTTGCCAATTTCTTGGAGTGAACCTAATCTCCTGGTTTAGCAAGAAATAAAATTCGGTAGCACTGTCTACGGCTGAGGCCGAATACACTGCAGTCGGAAGTTGTTGTGCTCAAATCTTATGGATTAAGCAACAACTCGAAGACTTTGGTATCAAACTTAATGAAACACCCATAAGATGTGACAACACTAGCACCATAAATCTAACTAAAAATCCAATTCAACATTCAAGGTCTAAACATATTGAAATAAGACATCATTTTATAAGAGAACATGTTCAAAATAAAAATATAATTCTTGAATATGTTTGCATTGAAAATCAATTAGCTGATATCTTGACAAAGGCCCTTAGTGAGGATAGATTCTGTGAAATTAGGAGAAATCTAAGAATTCTTGATCTTTTTGCCTAAATATTTCTCCAATTTCAAGAAATCGATGTCAAAATATCTTTGAGCTCAATTTTCATCATCTCTCTTGGACCTAAAAGCTCAAGATTATCATTCTCACAACTTGTCATTGAGCAAAATTTCTTCTCCCAAAATTTTAATTTTTTTCAAAATTTATTCATATTTTTTTTGAATTTTTGTGATTCATGAGTCGACCCCCTAGGGTCGACCCAATGGCATACTTGATATTCTTTGCCAACTTCCCACGGGTTCTTTTCTTTTTAACTTAAAGCCCGTTCATGAGCCGACTCATTCTTCTTCTTCGTCTTCCTCCCTCCAAGACTCTTCATTCTCATCTTTGTTCTCTCCAAAACCAAGGATTTAGCCCAAGATCATTCCCCCTTCTCATCTTCACCTCAAATCATCCCTTGGGAAAGGAGCTTCTCGCATCTTTCTCCCTTGATTAAAGCGGTTGAAGCGTGCCCTAGCTTCCACCGTTCTTCTCAAAACCATCATTTCTCTCCGCCAAAATCTCTTTCCATCCTCTAGTAACCTTCCTTCTCCTCACCCATTTGATCTTCCGAGTCTCCCTGCCTGCTCTTGTGGTGAGAATGGCCCCAAAGATGAAACTCCCTCAAAGAAGGAAATCAGTCCATGCGCTAGAAGTGTTGGAAAATGTGTCCCAAAAAGTCAATCGTCAAGCTGTTGACGGTTGAGCAACCAAGTATTGTAATTGATTTGTTAATAAATAAAATATATTTGGCATCTTCATCATAAGCTTTCATCTTCTAATGAACTTCGTTGTTATGATGAAGTCCTTAGGACTATTTAAGTTCGATAAAGAGAGGATTTATCGATTAGTCCTTAAAACTGTTCACGACCAAATGATAGGCTGTTAATAAGGATGACAGCTTCTATCGAGCATAGGTCGCTGTAGGCCATATGGATTGATTGTCCTCTTAACCAAGGAGTGTGGAGACACTGGTATGGCATACAGGTGAGATGTAAAGGTACATCATCATTGAACGTGACCAACTCCAGAGTATTCTGCTGTCGAGAATGTCTCTGATGGCATATAGGTATAAGTGTCCCTTAGACTTGAGATAACCTCAGTGACTTGCAAGCAACTCACTGTGCTTTGGTACTGGACTAACTGAATTTTTAATTCAGGAACGGAAGGCTTCTGGGCACAGTGAAGTACTTGCGAAGTCAGAGTGTGATCGAGATGGGATTGACCACTCCAAGAGTTGGAGAAGAATGAGTCGCTGTATTTTAATTTAGCAAAACCTTGGCTAGGGTAATCCATCAGATGGATTTGATATTTTGAAATACAATGTGGACAACCTGATCAGAGTTGACAGTTGAACTCTGGGGTGTCCTATGATCATTTTGGTCAAGGGGATGAATTATATGAAAACTATATCCGCATGGATTCTAAGGATGTTGTCTACACATTCGACCTATCCGGTCGTCGGGTACCATTGCTAGATGGTCACTTTGATTGGTACAAAAATTTATTCCTGTGCTACCGGCTTAGGTTCAGACCTATGAGGTCACACACATTAGAGTTCATGATCCGATCGGATGGTTGATCAATGATTAAGAATCGTTATAGGGTTAAATGATCAATACGATTGACATTTAACCCAGTACAAGTATTGCAGGAGGATCGATTAGCAATTCGATTGCTAATTGGCTTAATTTGATTAAGCCAATGGGTTGAGATTAAGTCTAATTAAATATAATTTAATTAGATTTATTTTGAGCTTGATTGGATCAAGTCCAATTGATTTATTGGATAAGCCAAGTGTAAGGAAAAACTAGTCCTAGTTCAACTAGGACTTGGGTCAATCTAATTTCTAATTTGATTAGAAAATTAAATCAGATTTAAATCTAATTTAATCTGATTAAATTAGGTTCTTAATTGGGTTAAGATCTATTTTAATTGGGTTGATCTAATTTTGATTTGAATTGGTTTGGGAAACCAAATTAAAACAAGTCATAAGACAGAATCCTAGTAAGACTAGGATTCCACCTTGCGCTACATAATCCTTCTCCATGCCCTCTCTCTTATTCAACGCCAATCTCCACTTATTTTGTGTGACAAAAGCCCTCTCCCAGATCTCTCCCACGTTCACAAAAGGTCTACTCTCTTCTTTCTTACATGGAAGGTGGTTTGGATCAAATCTAAAAGGAATAAGTTTGGATTTCGAATTCTATGAGATAGAGTTTTAGAAATTCAAAACTCTTTCAATTTTGCACCGAATTTATTCAAATTTTTTTTGAAATTTTTGTGGATTTTAGGGTATACATTGTGCACCTTTTTCTGGTAATACATGCACAAAAATATGAAGGATGTGCTCAAGAGTTGGGCGTCCCTTAACTTGCCATGTTTGGATAAGCCTTGACTAGGTGTTTGACCTAGACAAGGACTCTATCATATCTCTCTATATAAGATGAGTTTCTTTGCAAAATTTTAGGAGAAGTCAGATATTTGAGAGATCTTTGTGGCATTCAAAAATCAAATAGAAATACCTTTGGGTCGTGGAGATATAAAAGATGCAAGTTTGGGTGTCTAGAGAGAAAAACGTGAAGAAGAAGAGGGTCTTCTTCTAGGGTTTTTGTTTTCATATCTTTCCTCCCTCCATCTTGAGTTTCCTGAGAGCGTCTCAGATCTGAAACTTCTCCTTCTACTTTCCATCTTTGGAAGAGTCCAAATCAAGAAGAAGGAGGCACCTGATCAACCATCAAATAAGGATCAGCGCAGTACTAGCATACTGTGCTGATTTCCTGAAGCAGGACTTCTGATCGAGATTCGTGGGCTCGTGTGGACGACTCCTAGAGGCCGGACACGTGTGCAGCTTGCAACATCATCCTCAAGCTTGGATCAATGAGGTTAGAATGTCTAACCTGTAAGGTAATAGATCTGATCTATTGTTTAATACATACATTAGATGTGGTATAGAAACATGTTGATATGATCAACATGTAGTTCATGCTATATTTATATATTTTAATTTTTGATTTAATGCTATGTAATAATCATGTAATAGGATCTTAGATCTAGGAATTCTCTAATTTTAGAAAATAAATTTTGATTTATTTTAGTCTTCCGCTGTATGATCTTGAAAAAGTTTCAAGATCTAACCCTGAAACCCTAGATCTGGTTCCTACAAGAAGAAGGCGTCCGCAGAAAAAGGCAAGCTTCTCAGACCTCCTCTGCTCCCATTCTGGCTTCAGCGTCTGCACCAGGTCCCTCTCAGTCTCCCCTTAGCCCTAGCAAAATTCCTCTCTCTGACAGAAAGGTAGAAACTGGCAAGAATGTGGATTTTAGATTCTTTGAAAAAGAAGGTTTCTCCTTTGGGACAAAGATCAAAAACCAAGGTTGGAGATTTTACTGTTCTCTCAAGGAAGTTACATATGTAGACTTGTGTTGCCCAGCTATGCAACCCAAGAGGGGGGGTGAATTGGGTTTTAAAAATTTTAGGCTTAACTAATTACTTGTAAAAAATATATATCAAAAGCTTGATGAATGAAGAGAGATACTTTGGTTTGAGATTAATTACTTAAAACAAGAATGCAAGGATATAATGGAGAATTAGAGAGAAACAATAAAGCATGCCACAAACACAATGATTTATAGTGGTTCGGTGCCAACCTTGCACCTACGTCCACTCCCCAAGCTCCTACTTGGGAATTCCAATCCACTAAACTTTGTATTCAACCCGAATACAACCGTCGGAAACTCCGACACTAGCTATCCCAAGCTAGTCCACTTGTTTCCCGGGTACAAGCCGACCCACACACTCCGATTTCAGGTTCGGATCAACCTTTCCTTGTTTTGGAAACCCTCCAAAACAAAAACAATTGCTCACAAGATAAACTCAGTTTAGAGCACAAATTAAGTACAAGAATAGCTCCTTAAGTGAGCGAATATAACAATAAATACGCTTTACTCAAATGAAGAAGCCCTTCTTGGATTTCCTCAAAGTGGATGAGAGATGAAGTAAATGATTGAGGAGTTGGTGAGCTTGATTGATGGCTTCTTGAAGGCTTTAAATGAGCTCTTGAATGATGTTGAGTAGTTGGCTTGAAAAACCTTCTCTTGAATGCACTTGAATGCCCTCTTGAATGCTCTTTTCTCTTTTCAAATCACTTGAATTCCTCTTGGATATTTGGATCTCTCTTCTTTTTGTTTTCCACCTTTTGAAACCTTTTATAGTCTTAAGAAACAAGGGAAAACAAACTAGGCAGAAAAAGAGCCGTTAGAGCACAAAAAGCAGCATTAAAAAGCAACCAAATCTGGCCAAAAACTAGCCGTTACAGGCAAATCCCGACATATGAGTCGACTCATGAGTCGACTCATGCCTCAGGGGTCGACTCATGAGTCGACCTCTGTTGCAAAGTCCAGAGATTGGGTTTCTGGATTTTCTTGGCCCAAAACAGCAGAGGTCGACTCATGAGTCGACTCATGCCTTGTGGGTCGACTCATGAGTCGACTCACAGGTCGTGCCAAGCCAGAAAACCAGCGTGCCATGGCTAATCTTTGCGTGCCAATCAGCTCATAGTTTCATGAGTTGACTCATGAGTCGACTCATGAACTTCAAACCTTCATAACTCCAAAAATATAAGTCCAAAAACCATGAAACTTTCACCAATAGATTACATATCATTTGTTCTACACGATGATGCTATCAAATCAGAGTTTTGATGAAATTACGATTTTGCCCCTGTAGAGCATAAGGTCTTTTTCACATAAAAATTATTTGTATCCCTTCCAACTGTTTTGTAGTCATCAAAATCAATCTAGGAGCAACAATCTCCTCCTTTTTGATGATGACAAAACATTTGAATAAAAGCATTTATATGAATCATGAATTTCAAAAGATTGCATTTTAGGTGCATATGCTTGAAAAAAGTATGATTCTTTTGGCATGTGAAACAAATGGTTATATGCATAAGTAGTTTGCCCATTTGCTTAAAGATTGGAAGATATGCTCATTGGATTATTGTCTTGGTGTTAGAGCAGAAAATTTGATTTTATTATCAGAGCAAACTGTATTTTGAAAAATTTTCTCAATTCTCAAAACTAGTCATGTGTGCCAAAGCATATTGAATAGTTGATTTGGAAAGAGTATTAGATCATTTAAGTTTAAGATGTATCAGAGCAAGAGAAATGAAAATCCTGCAATGTATCAGTGTAGGGAAAACAATTTTTACAAAGTATCAGAGAAAAATTTTGCAAAGTATCAGAGTAATAAAAACAGTTTTTCAATGTATCAGAGTAAAATTGAGTAATGTATCGGAGTAGTAAAAAAAAATGTCAAAGAATTAGAGTAATGTATTCAATATATCAGAGTGGGTTTGGAATTTGAAAGCCTATCAAAGCATGTTCAATGGTTTACAGCAAATCAGAGTATGAGTAATTTTAAAAGGTACTTATTTGCAGTATATTTAGCATTTGTACTTAAAATTGTCAATGTATTAATTTCTCATAATTTGTAGTGTTTGCTTTTGATGGATTTCTTTGTGTTTAATTTCTCCCCCTTTTTGACATCATCAAACAAGGTTAAGTCCTTTTTCTGAAGCATTCTTTAATTTCTCTTCTTGTAGGGTTTGCTCCCCCTTAATGAAGCAACTATTAACAGCAATCATAAAATGATAATACCATAAAGAGAAGACAATATTTCACAAAAGAGAATATATGACCAAAGTAAGATAATCATCATTCCATAAGTAAAGCCATAATTGTTTCAGTACATAGATTGTAACATAAAAAGTAACATACAAAGTCAACTAGCTCATGTCAATACATGGCCCCAAAAATACAGATCCTAGAGAGGACTAAATACTAAGACCTAGGATCTAGAAATGATCAATGATCAGAATCATCAGAAATGTGATAAGGATCAGATGGATCTGGATCTGAGATGCGTCCTCGACCCCGTCTGCCTCTGGCACGAGAGGAAGAACTGGCACGAGCAGGCGAACGGGAGAAACTGGGTGGCTGAGAACGCTGAGAAGCTAGGGACTGAACTGAAAGGGTAAGTCTGATGGAGTCAAGTACAGTCAGTGCCCTGGAGACAGCCTGGAGAAGTGCAGTGAACTGAGTAGTAGCTTGCTCACTTGATCCTCTGATCTCCTTCCTCAGTAACTCATAACCGCCCTCAAGAGCTCCTCTGAGTCTGCCGGCCTCTGCAGTGAGATCAGTGACCTCAATCGAAGACTCCTGAGGCTGAGGGTGTGCCAAATCGAAGACCTGCCCCTGTAACTCGAGAACTCTGCCAGTCAATCTCAGAACAGTATCCTCAAGCTGCTGAATCCTCATGGACTGATCTGCCATCATCTGATATACTGTGGAGATGTGGGGAGTCAAAGTCTGATCAGTAGAAGTAGCCCCTGGTACAAATGAAGTACCGCTCATCTGACTCATCATCAAAGAGACCATACGCTGTGCAATCCGCTCAATCTGATAATCGGACAGTGTGAACTCTGGCGGAGGTGCTCTGCTCTCTGGCTGATGCACAGGTGTGGGTATCCTGGTAAACTCAGAAGGGCCAGCCTCTGGATCCGGAAAGAACTGTATATCTGGTGAAGCTGCCCTGAAGTCATGAACAGGAGATGATGGACCTTCTTCTTCTTCAGCTCTGACTTCTGCTGTATCCTCAGCTCTTTCTTCTGCTCTCTCTTCTGCTCTTTCTTCTGTTCTTTCTTCTGTTCTTTCCTCAGCTCCCCTTATCCAACCACCACCACTTTTTGTGAACCCCATTCGATGCAAGGTGTGTAGGTTGAAGGTATCAACATGAGACAGTTTGGTGGGAGCCTCCCCCTCACAACTAACTCCAAACCTCCTGAAAACTCTAGTCAGGGCCATACCATAAGGCAAATGTGCCTTAGATCTGTTCAGAGTCTCTCTCATGGCCTCTATCATAAGTGCAGGGAGGTTTAGGGGGGTTTCTGTGATAATGTGAAACATAATGCATATGTCCCTGCCTGACAGAAGATCGTGCCTACCACTCCTAGGGAAGAAAAGTTTTGTGACCATTTGATGTAAGATTCTCATTTCTATAGGTAAAATCTTGGCCTCTAGTTTATTCAAATTCCCTTGGTAGGTTCCTCCAAATATAACACTTATACCTTCTTCTTTCACGGGGAGTTCCATGTATGCATAACCTTCACTAGGTAAGTGTAAAATCTCCCCTAAAATGACAGGATCCAGACAGATATCAATCCCTTTCACAGTTGAAGTTACAGACCCATTTCCATAAATAAGATTCTGATAAAACTCCCTAACAAGGTCAACAAGGGTGACTTCTTTGAGTGAAAAGTAAAAGCTCCATCCCTGAGTTTTGATCTTACTTGCTAAAGAAAATCCCTCACTTTCAAAGAACCGGAAGTCAATGTTTTTCCCGGTTTCTACTTTTCTATCTGAGAGAGGGTTCTTACTGGGAGTTTGAGAAGACTGTGAAGGACCTTGAACTGAATCTGGAACGGGAGCAGAGGTGGACTGTGCCGCTTGTCTTTTCCTTCTGACACTTTCTTCAAGTTCCCGGACAGACTTTCTCCTTTGGGGAAGTTTCATTTTTGGTGCCATACCTTCTTCAATAGCAGACGAGGAGACTTGAGGAGCAAGTGAAGGAGTGGAGGAAGGATTATAAGAGAGTGATTTGAGGTTTTGGAGGAGAGAATGAGTGGATTTGAGAGGGATGGTGGAGTGCTAGCGCACGCTCCAACCGTGAAGAACAAGGGAAGAGGTCACAAAAGAACCTTTCCCGGAGTGGCTATTTGCGGTGGAGAGGAGGCGGGAGGAGTTCCACTAGCTCAAGCCTTGGAAATGGAGCAAATGGGAGAAGGGAGAATGGATTTTGGAAGGAGGAAGACGAGCGTGAGGGTCGGCTCACGAACAGTAATTTAAAATATAAACCCTTCAGCCCGTTGGAAGTTGCTGGGAATTACAAGTTTGCCATTGAGTCGACTCATGGGGGTCGACTCATGAAGTTCAGAAAATCAGGAAAAATATGAATAAATTCTAGAAAAATTTGAAATTTGGGGAGAAGGAGTTTAGCTCTAAGATGAGTTTTTAGAATGAAAAACTTGAGCTTTTGGGACCAAGAAAGGTGTTGGAAATTGAGCTCTTAGGAAATTTTGACCATAAATCATTGGAATTTGAAAATTAATTCAGGCAAATGGATCAAGAATTCCTAGATTTCTCCTAATTTCACAGAATCTATCCTCACTAAGGGCCTTTGTAAAGATATCAGCTAATTGATTTTCGGTGCAAACATATTCAAGAATTATATTTTTGTTTTGAACATGTTCTCTTATGAAGTGATGTCTTATTTCAATATGTTTGGATCTTGAGTGTTGAATAGGATTTTTAGATAGATTTATGGCACTTGTGTTGTCACATCTTATTGGTGTTTCATTAAGTTTAATTCCAAAGTCTTCGAGTTGTTGCTTAATCCACAAGATTTGAGCACAACAACTTTCGGCTGCAATGTATTCGGCCTCAGCCATAGACAGTGCTACCGAATTTTGTTTCTTGCTAAACCATGAGATTAGGTTAACTCCAAGAAATTGACAAGTTCTACTTGTGCTTTTTCTATCTAGTTTACATCCAGCAAAGTCAGCATCAGAATATCCTAATAAATCTATTTGTGAGTCCTTAGAGTACCATAACCCTAAAGTTTGAGTACCATTTAAGTATCTAAGGATTCTTTTAACAGCATTCAAATGAGATTCTTTAGGATTAGATTGATATCTAGCACATAAACAAACACTAAACATGATATCAGGCCTACTTGCAGTTAAATATAATAATGATCCAATCATGCCTCTATAGTATTTTAAGTCTACACATTACCTTCATCATCCTTGTCAAGCTTACATGAGGGACTCATTGGTGTGCCAATGGGTTTGGAGTTCTCCATTCCAAATCTTTTGAGTAGTTCCTTGGTGTACTTGCTTTGGGTGATGGAGATTCCCTCTTTTGATTGTTTGATCTGGAGTCCGAGGAAGAAGGTGAGTTCTCCCATCATGCTCATCTCAAACTCTCCCTGCATAAGCTTAGCAAAGTCTTGACAAAGGGATTCATTAGTAGACCCAAAAATTATGTCATCAACATAAATTTGTATAACTAACATATCATTTTGATTTCTTTTGATAAAGAGGGTTGTATCTACATTACCTCTTGAAAAACCATTACTTAGTAAAAATTTGCTTAGTCTATCATACCATGCTCTAGGTGCTTGTTTTAATCCATATAAAGCCTTATTTAATTTAAAAACATGATTAGGAAAGACATGATTTTCAAATCCAGGGGGTTGTTCTACATAAACTTCTTCAGCAATAAATCCATTTAAAAATGCACTTTTAACATCCATTTGAAACAATTTGAATTTCATAAAGCAAGCATATGCAAGTAGAAGTCTAATGGCTTCTAATCTAGCTACTGGTGCAAAGGTTTCATCAAAATCAATCCCTTCTTCTTGATTATATCCTTTAGCAACCAATCTTGCTTTATTTCTAATTACATTACCATGCTCATCTAATTTGTTTCTAAAGACCCATTTTGTGCCAATTATTGAACAGTTTTTAGGTCTTGAAACCAAAGTCCAAACATTATTTCTTTCAAATTGATTAAGTTCCTCTTGCATTGCATTAATCCAATTATGATCTTTTTCAGCTTCTTCAATAGTTTTAGGTTCAAAATGAGATACAAAAGCACAATGATTAAACACATCTCTAAGTGAAGAGCGAGTTTTTACACCATGCATAGGATCACCAATAATTAACTCCTTAGGGTGGTTGTGAACATACCTCCATTCCTTGGGTAGGTCATTTGTACCTTGAGGTTGTTCTTGAATTTCCTCACCTATCTCATCTTGTTTGTCTTCTTGTTCCTTGTCCTCTGGAGTGGCTGAATCTTTCAGAGTGATCTCCTTCATACCTTCTATTAATGGATCTGCATCATCAACACCCTCATTCTTCCTTGAAGGAAGATCGTTAGATTCATCAAAGACAACATGAATGGACTCCTCAACTACTAAAGTTCTTTTATTAAAAACTCTAAAAGCTTTACTAGTAGAGGAGTAACCCAGAAAGATTGCTTCATCTGATTTTGCATCAAATTTACCAAGTCTTTCCTTGCTATTATTTAATACAAAACATCGGCAGCCAAAAACATGAAAATATGCAATATTTGGTTTTCTTCCTTTCCAAAGTTCATAGGAGGTTTTCTTTAAAAATTGTCTGATCAAAGCACGATTTAAAATGTAACATGCTGTGTTAATAGCTTCCGCCCAAAAATATCTTGGAAGGTTGCTTTCACAAAGCATGGTACGGGCCATTTCTTCTAAGGTTCTATTTTTCCTTTCAACTACCCCATTTTGTTGGGGTGTTCTAGGAGCAGAGAAGTTATGGCCGATTCCATTCTCATCACAAAATTTTTCAAAGTCTTGATTTTCAAATTCAGTTCCATGGTCACTTCTAATATTTTGAATTGAAAATTCTTTTTCATTAGTGACTTTTCGATGAAATTTAGTGAAAATATGAAAAGTTTCATCTTTGTGTGCCAAAAAGAAAACCCAAGTAAAACGTGAATAATCATCTATTATTACAAAACCATATCATTTTCCTCCTAGACTTGTGGTTCTAGTTGGTCCAAATAAATCCATATGCAAAAGCTCTAATGGTCTAGAAGTTGAAACAATGTTTTTGGATTTAAATGAAACTCTAGTTTGCTTACCTAGTTGACATGCATCACAAATCCTATCTTTTTCAAAATTCAGTTTAGGCAAGCCATGAACTAATTCTTTCTTAATTAATTTTGAAAGAGAATGCATGCTAATGTGAGCAAGTCTACGATGCCAAAGCCAACTAGTCTCATTAACTTTAGCATTTAAGGATACTAGGCATTGCATGTCTAATTTGGCTAAATCATTTAGATCTACCATATAAACATTGCCATGTCTATGTCCTATAAATTTGATGCCATCATTAATAGAACTAGTCACAATGCAAACAGATGATTCAAAAACTACTTTATACCCTTTATCACAAAATTGACTAATGCTAAGTAAGTTATGCTTTAAACCTTTAACTAACAAAATATTTTCAATATATTTGGAGGGAGTGATACCAATGTTACCTATCCCGATGATCTTTCCTTTGCCATTATCTCCAAAGGTGACCATCCCTCCATCCTTAGCATCAAGCGTGATGAATTGTGATTCATCACCAGTCATGTGTCTCGAGCATCCACTGTCCAGATACCATTTCCTGTTTTCTCCATGGGATGCTAGACACACCTGCAAACAAATATCAAGTTTTTGTTTTAGGTACCCAAGCTTTCTTGGGTCCTTTTTGGTTAGTCAAGATGGTTCCTTTTGGAACCCATATTTTCTTTACAGTTATGTTTGCACAAGTGTAAGATTTATGTCCTATTCTACCACATTTAAAACAAGTAGTATTGGTAGGCTTGTTACTTGAATAATTTACATAAATATTTTTCAAAAATTTTTGTTTCTTTAAGGGGTTATAGCCAAGTCTGGCCTTATCATATACGGCCTTTTGATTTTCAAGAATCATATTTAGTTTGTTTGAACTTAAGGTGAATTTATCTACTATAGGTTTCAGCTTATTAATATCATTCTTTAGGCTTTGATTCTCTTGAAGCAAAGTAGATTTTTCAATTGAAAGATTTTCTGCTTGTTTTACTAAAGACTGATTTTTCAATTTTAGTTCTTTGTTTTTCATTCCTAGTTTCTTCAATTCATCAATTAAATCATTGAAGGCTTCATGCAATTCTTCAAAAGTAAATTCACTAGGGGTTTCAGAAATTACCTCATTATCGTGTGCCATAAGGCACAGGTTGGCTTGTTCTGTTGAGGTCTCCTCATCGGAGCTTGAGTCGTCGCTCGCACTCCATGTGGCCATCATTGCCTTCTTTTTGAACTTTTTGGGACCTTTCTTCAATTGTGGACATTCGGATTTGAAATGCCCCGACTTCTTGCACTCATAGCATATAAGGGGTTGATCTTTTTCTTTCTCTTTGCTTTGTTCCCCTTTTGTGAAAGGTCTCTTTCTCATCCCCTGTTTCCTCTTTCTTAGGAACTTCTTGAATCTTCGGGTGATGAGTGCCATCTCTTCATCCTGTTCTTCATCTTCTGTGTCGTCAATTTCTTCATCAGGAGAAGCTGTGGATTTGAGGACAATGGTTCTTTTCTTTTTGACTTCATCCTCTTGATGTTGCTTCATGCTAAGCTCATGAGTCATCAAGGATCCAAGAAGCTCTTCTAGAGGTAGAGTGTTCAAGTCCTTTGCTTCTTGGATGGCAGTCACCTTGGCTTCCCAAGTTCTTGGCAATGACCTGAGAATTTTTCTTACAAGCTCACTGTTAGTATAAGATTTGCCAAGACTCTTCAAACCATTAATTATATCAGTAAAACGAGTAAACATAGCAGTTATGGACTCATCATGCTCCATTTTAAATAGCTCATATTTATGTACAAGCATGTTTATTTTGGACTCTTTTACTTGATTTGTTCCCTCATGGGTTACTTCTAACCTATCCCATATTTCTTTAGCAGATGCACAGGTAGAAATACGATTAAATTCATTTGCATCAAGTGCACAATAAAGAACATTCATAGCTTTAGCATTTAATTGTGCCAATTTCTTATCAACCTCATCCCATTCTCTTTCGGGTTTGGTTGACTCCTCACCATCTATAATCTTGGTGGGTGTGTGAGGACCGTTCACTATGATACTTCATATATCATAGTCTAGTGCTTGTATGAATATCTTCATCCGAGCTTTCCAATAGGTGTAATTAGACCCATTGAAAAGTGGAGGTCGGTTGGTGGATTGCCCCTCGGCTAGAGAAGTGCCGACGTGGGTTGCCATAGATCTTTGGCTCTTTGATTGTTAGATCAAAGAAGGGCTAGAGCACCGGGCTCTGATACCACTTGTTGCCCAGCTATGCAACCCAAGAGGGGGGGTGAATTGGGTTTTAAAAATTTTAGGCTTAACTAATTACTTGTAAAAAATATATATCAAAAGCTTGATGAATGAAGAGAGATACTTTGGTTTGAGATTAATTACTTAAAACAAGAATGCAAGGATATAATGGAGAATTAGAGAGAAACAATAAAGCATGCCATAAACACAATGATTTATAGTGGTTCGGTGCCAACCTTGCACCTACGTCCACTCCCCAAGCTCCTACTTGGGAATTCCAATCCACTAAACTTTGTATTCAACCCGAATACAACCGTCGGAAACTCCGACACTAGCTATCCCAAGCTAGTCCACTTGTTTCCCGGGTACAAGCCGACCCACACACTCCGATTTCAGGTTCGGATCAACCTTTCCTTGTTTTGGAAACCCTCCAAAACAAAAATAATTGCTCACAAGATAAACTCAGTTTAGAGCACAAATTAAGTACAAGAATAGCTCCTTAAGTGAGCGAATATAACAATAAATACGCTTTACTCAAATGAAGAAGCCCTTCTTGGATTTTCTCAAAGTGGATGAGAGATGAAGTAAATGATTGAGGAGTTGGTGAGCTTGATTGATGGCTTCTTGAAGGCTTTAAATGAGCTCTTGAATGATGTTGAGTAGTTGGCTTGAAAAACCTTCTCTTGAATGCACTTGAATGCCCTCTTGAATGCTCTTTTCTCTTTTCAAATCACTTGAATGCCTCTTGGATATTTGGATCTCTCTTCTTTTTGTTTTCCACCTTTTGAAACCTTTTATAGTCTTAAGAAACAAGGGAAAACAAACTAGGCAGAAAAAGAGCCGTTAGAGCACAAAAAGCAGCATTAAAAAGCAACCAAATCTGGCCAAAAACTAGCCGTTACAGGCAAATCCCGACATATGAGTCGACTCATGAGTCGACTCATGCCTCAGGGGTCGACTCATGAGTCGACCTCTGTTGCAAAGTCCAGAGATTGGGTTTGTGGATTTTCTTGGCCCAAAACAGCAGAGGTCGACTCATGAGTTGACTCATGCCTTGTGGGTCGACTCATGAGTCGACTCACAGGTCGTGCCAAGCCAGAAAACCAGCGTGCCATGGCTAATCTTTGCGTGCCAATCAGCTCATAGTTTCATGAGTTGACTCATGAGTCGACTCATGAACTTCAAACCTTCATAACTCCAAAAATATAAGTCCAAAAACCATGAAACTTTCACCAATAGATTACATATCATTTGTTCTACACGATGATGCTATCAAATCAGAGTTTTGATGAAATTATGATTTTGCCCCTGTAGAGCATAAGGTCTTTTTCACATAAAAATTATTTGTATCCCTTCCAACTGTTTTGTAGTCATCAAAATCAATCTAGGAGCAACAACTTGGTTAGAGAGTTTTATCTAAATCTGTACTATGGCAATGGAACAGTAACTTCTACTGTTAAGGGAATTGATATCTGCCTAGATCCTATTATTTTGGGAGAGATTCTACATTTGCCCTGTGAGGGATATTCATACATGGAACTCCCAGTGAAGGAAGAGGGGATCAATGCAATTTTAGGAGGAACCTACTCGGGAAGTCTAAATAAATTAGAAGCCAAAATCTTGTCAATTGAAATGAGAATTCTACATCAATTAGTGACAAAGCTTTTCTTTCTGAGGAGTGGTAGGCATGACCTCCTTTCTGGCCGAGATATTTATATAATATTTCATGTGATCACTCAAACCCCCTTAAACCTCCCTGCTTTAATGATTGAGGCTATGAGAGAAACACTGAATAGATCCAAGGCACATCTGCCTTTTGATATGGCCCTCACACTGGTTTTCAGGAGGTTTGGAGTCAGTTTTGAGGGGGAGGCATCTGCTAAGCTTTCTCACGCAGACACCATCAACCAACATACTCTGCACCGCATGGGATTCACTAGGATTGATGGTGGTTGGATCAAGGGTACAGAAGAGAGAGCTGAGGATAGAGTTGAGGACAGAGCTGAGGAAGAAGGTCCCTCATCTCCTCTCCATGACTTCAGGGCAACATCTCCAGATATCCAGTTTGTTTCAGACCCAGAGGCTGGCCCTTCAGAGTTCACCAGGAGGCACACACCAGTTCAGCAGCTAGACAGTAGAGCACCTCCCTCAGAGTACAGATTGACTAATGATCAGATTGAGCAGATTTCTCAGCATGTGGCTTCCTTGCTTTCTCGTCAGTGGAGCACTTCTACATTTGCACCGAGATCCACATCATTAGATACATCTGATCAGACCTTGATCCCCCATATCTCCACTGTATTTCAGTTGATCTCAGATCAGTCTGTTCGAATTCAGTAGCTCGAGGATTGCATTTTGAGATTGACTGGGAGAGTACTTGACTTGCAGGGGCAAGTCTTAGCTTTGGCCCATCCTCAGCCACAGGAGAGCACTATTGAGGTCACAGACCTTACTGCGGAGGCTGGCAGGCTCAGAGGTGCATTAGAGGGTGGTTATGAGTTCTTGAGGAGAGAGATCAGAGGCTCTAGTGAGCATGCTTCTACACAGTTCACTGCACTGCTTCAGTCTGTTTCGAGAGCTCTGAACGTTCTTGATTCCATCAGGCTCTCTCTTGCAGTCCAGTCTTTGACCTCTGAACGTTCTCAGCCTTCAGGATCATCTCGCCCACCTACTCATGCCAGCACCTTCACTCGTGGCAGAGGCAGACGGGGTAAAGGACGAGCTCTTGGTCATGATCCATCATTTCCCCACCCCATCTCTGATACATCTGATTCTGATCCATAGAGTCATGTGTTCTACTAGATCCTTGTTGTTAGTCATGTCTGTTGTTCTTTCTAGGATCTGTCTTTTGGGCCATGTAATGATGTTAACTAGTTGACTTTTATATTATGAAATATGTATTGAAACAACTATGGTTTTAATCATCTTTTAATTATATATCTGCTCTTTGTAATGGTATCAATCATCTCTTGATTATATATCTTCTCTTTGGTATCATTAATGTTGCTAATTCATATCTATGGTACTCAATGGCATATTTTATTTTATGATTGCTGTATTCAGGGGGAGTAAACATTAATGATTAGCACAAGAAGTTTGAAGAAACACTAAAGAGAGAATGTATTCAAAAAAAGAGGGGGAGTTAACAATGTTTGATGATGTCAAAAAGGGGGAGAAATTAAAGAAAAGTATCAAAAGCAAGATTATTAAATGACTTAAAAATACAATGAGTGAATTGCTAAGCAAAAGTATCAAAAGAGAGATAAATAAGAGAGATAAATATAAAACTTAATAATAAAATGAGTGAATTGGGAGAAATTAACAAGATTGCTAACAAAATGAATGAATTGCTCTGATACCAATTGCTAAGCAAAGCAAATGAGCAACCTTTAAAATTACTTCTTAGACATGCTCTGATATACTTTAAAATTAGACATGCTCTGATACATCTTAAAATTTGACATGCTCTGATATACTTTACAATTAATTCTTAGACATGCAATAATACACTTAATTGTTAAACTTGCTCTGATACTAAAACTAAATAATCAAATGAGAATAAGCAAATTTTCAAGATGCAACTTGCTCTGATACTAAAACTAAATAATCAAATGAGAATGAGCAAATTTTCAAGATGCTAAGAAATTTGAAAAACAAGCAAATGAACAAATGAGATATTTTCAAACATGCAATTCTCAAATCATAAGGTAAATTCTGCTTTGCTCTGAAAACAAAAATAAATTTTCTACTCTGATACCAAAATCACATAATCAAATGAGCAAATTTTCAAATCATTAAGCAATAGGCAAATTATTTATGCAAATGGGCACATGTATCACATGTCAAAAGAATAAATCTTCTTTTCAAGCAAATGCACTTATAAGTTGGTAGTAAATCTCCTGTTTATCTTCAAACTGCCTATAATGCATTTCATTCCTTTGAAATTCATGATCATTGATTCATATAAATGCTTTTGTTCAAATATTTTGTCATCATCAAAAAGAGGGAGATTGTTACTCCTTAGATTGATTTTGATGATTACAAAACAGTTGAAGGGGTACCAATATTTTCTCACTTGAAAAAGCCTTATTGCTCTTCAGGGGCAAAATTATAATTTTATCAAAACCCTAATTTGATAGTATCAAATGATAGAACAAAAGATTTGTGATCCAATGGTGAAAATTTTATTAATTTTGGACTTATATTTTGAAAGATATGCATGATTGAAAATCATGAGTCGACCCATGAGTTGACTCATAGCACATGAGATGACTGGCACGCTGATTTTTCTGTCCGGCACAGACTTGGTAAAATCTGTGAGTCGACCCATGAGTCGACCCCCAAGGCATGAGTCGACTCATGAGTCGACCTCTGTGGGTCTTTTTGCCAGTTTTACAGAACCATAGATCCCGTTCACTTCTGTGATGATTTTCCACAGAGGTCGACCCATGAGTCGACGCCCAGGCATGAGTCGACTCATGAGTCGACCCCTGTGATGAAATTTTTCCATAACGACTAGTTTTTAACCTATTTTAAATACTTTTAATGCTCATTTAATGCAGTCTAATGGCTCTTTTTTCAGTCTAGAATGATTTTTTCTATTTTTTAAAGCTATAAAAGGAACAAAAAGGTGGGAATCAAAAAGAGGATCCAAGAAGAGAGATTTTGAAAAAGGGATTTCAAACCAACTTTTCAGCCCTAAGCAAGAGCTCATTCAAAGCTTTCAAGAAGCCTTCAATCCAAGCTCACCAACTCCTCAAGTGCACAATCAAGTCTTCATCCACCTTGAGGAAATCCAAAAAGGGTCTTCTTCTCTTAAGTAAAGTGTATTTAAAGTTATATTCGCTCATTGAAGGAGCTTTCTTTGTGCTTAATTGTACTATAAATTGTTATACTCAGTTTTAGTGATTGGTTTTATTTTGGAGGGGTTCCAAAATAAGGGAAGATTGATCCGAACCTAAAATCGGAGTGTATTAGGTCGGCTTGTACCCGGAAAACAAGTGGTCTAGCTTGGGATAGCTAGAGTCGGAGTTTTCGATGTTTATATTCGGATTGAATACAAGATTAGTAGATTGAAATTCCCAAGTAGGAGCTTGGGAAGTGGATGTAGGTGCAAGGTTGGCACCGAACCACTATAAATCCTTGTGTTTGGTGTGTGTCTAATTGCTCTTCTTTATCTCTTCATTGTTTTCTTGCATTCTTGCTCTTGCTATTAGCCTTGAATTAATTCTACTCACTCTATCTATTTAGCTTTGTCAAATATTTCTCATAAGTCATTAGTTAAGCTTAAAATTTTTAGAAACCCAATTCACCCCCCCTCTTGGGTTACATAGCTGGGCAACAAGTGGTATTAGAGCCCGGTGCTCTAGCCCTTCTTTGATCTAAATAATCAAAGAGCAAAAAATTTATGGCAACTCATGTCAGTACTTCTCTAGCCGAGGGGCAATCCACCAACCGATCTCCACTTTTCAATGGGTCTAACTACACCTATTGGAAGGCTCGGATGAAAATATTCATTCAAGCACTCGACTATGATATGTGGAGTATCATAGGACTCTATCTTTTCATGTTGCCCAACCCAAAATTTTGTGCACCCCATATACCTTACAGAAGAAATCAGATTTAACATGCATTCTTACACGCTAATTAAGAGAAGGCGTGAACCTCTTACATGCACAAAAAATTCATGAAAAAGGGTGGGGTGAGGCATCCAAAAATAGGTTGGCGTGGGACTTATTTGGCGCATGGAAAGGAAGAAGTTTAGTCTTCATGGGACTCTCCTTTAGGCGGCTATTTTAAACCCAATAAAACTCCAATCAATCCTAATCAGATTAGGACCATATTAGATCCAAATAGATGAAAATCTAAATCTGATTTGGAGCCCAAACTATTTAGAGTAAATGTCACCTAATTGGAGAAGGAGTCCTAGTCCTTTTGGACTCTCCCTTGATGCTTGAGTCAAACTCAATTTAATCCTAATCCAATTAAGATTTGATGCACCCATGAAAATAAGAATTTTGAGTCCAAATAGAAACTTGTACATCCTAGTCTAATTAAAAATTGAGTCAAATTCAAATCCTAATTCAATTAGGAATCATTCTCTTATGCAATTTAGTTATCTCATAACCCAACATGTTTGATCAAATTAAATCCATATCAAGTTAAATTAAATCCAATTTAATTTGACTTGATGCAAGCCCCATAGCTTAATTAAATTGAGCAACTTAGCAATCTAATTACTAATTAATCCTCCTTTAACTTACTAACTCTTTAATGAGTTAGTTAATACAACTTTTGCATTAGATCAATCATCAAACAAATTGATAATCAAATCCTATCACGATTCATAATTGTAATTCAACTATCTAATCAGTCAAAAATCTCTTTTGTATGTGATCCCATAGATTCTATTCTGTCTGATAGTGAGATATATTATGATCTCTATCATAATATCATTGAAACTCTTTTCAATGGATTGAAACCATTCCAACTCTGCCCATTAAGGATCATCAAGATGATGCTCGTGGGTCTCACAATCCATCAGTGACATCTAGCAATATGTAATGGCAATCCAGCAGAATAAAAGGTGATGAACCTCTAGGTGCAGTTAACGTATGATACAGTCTCTCTATCATGAGTTTCGATCAGATGGCAGGTCATGGATGAATCATCAAACCTCATTATCGATTATATGATAGATTCAATCAGCTCGAGTCTATGTATGATCCTCATGAAATTTTTTTTTTATTAATCATGCTGCTATGGCCATAGACTTAAAGACTCAGCTTCATAAATTTCATAGGACTACTCCTTTCTGCTAGGATCGATAGATCACATCTAGGTGTACACCCTCTCCTATAATGAACTAACTGTCACCAACATTCACTATAAAAGCTCATTGAGACCCATATTTATGTGCAGTTAAACTCCAATAGCATCACTACGAGCAGCTGTAGTACCACAGATCAAAGGATCAGTCATATAAATACAGCATTGAGAAAGTCACTAATGAGTGAGTAGACATCCATATGACTTCTCGTATTGATCACGCTCAGTGCTAGTTATTCTCTAACAACTACTTGCACCCTTGCTCCAGTGTCACTACACCACAGACTCGAGACTCATCTATCCGAAGGAAGTGATCCGTGCAGTGGTTTATCTGGATCAATCACCATCCCCATGATGATCCTATAATCTGGAGTAATTTAAAAATTAACCATCAATGACACATATCTCAAATTTTTAACTCTTTGAGAATATGTGTTATCATCTTGTTAATCTCTTGGATGATTCATGGATACATAAAACATGAATGGTAATACAAATATCCATTAAATGCAAAATTATGTCCTAGAAATATAATATGCATTAGCAAAGATTGGCTTCTAGGACATACATCCAACATAATGAATTACTTGTGAAGTCTGAGTGCGAGTCAAGATGGGATTGATCGCTCCAAGTAAAATTGGAGATGATGCATTATTGTATTTCAATTTAGTAAAACTTTGATCAAAATAGTTCTAGTGAGGAGTCACAAAAGTTTTGAGGTTGAGACACAATATGGACCACTCATTCTGGGTTCACAATTTAACCCTAAGTCATCCTTGACTATCGAGTGTCAAAAGGATGAATAATACGATAACTATATCCACATGGGTTCTAGAGTGTTGCTGGGCATACATTCTATTGAAATTCGAGATTTGGTGCATACATATGTGTTTTAAAATTTTATTTTCTAAACACCATAGTGAAAAATAAGATTAAAATATTTTTAATCTAAATTATACATGTATGAAAATATAAAACCACATAGATTTATCTCATATGCTAAAATTGATATATGCTGAAATTCAGATTGTGATTAAATCACATACCTATTTCATAATTTTTTTCTTCAAATTTAGATCTGAAAGAGAAGAGGTTCTCTCTTAGCTGCACAAGTATTCAGTCTCTATGGGTATCTACTTGGGATCAGCCTGGAATAGCTCTCTTTAATCTGAATTTTCTTTTTCAAAAATTCAGCCTGCTGAATCTGAACGAAACTTGGATCATTATTAACTCTTGATCTCTTTCTTTGATCTTCTTCTTCTCCTCATCTCTAGCCTTTCTCCTTTGCTTTGTGCTGCTACAAAATACTAGGGAGCAGCAGTAAAAGGATGCCCCAACACCACTTGGCATGGAGAGGAAGGGACGCCCCAAGTGAAGGATGCTTGGACGTCCAAGGAAGGGAGAAAAGAAAGGGAGAGGAAGAGAGGGCATGGGGACTTCTTCTAGGCATGAGGGGCTGCTGATTTTGATGCTCTAGAGATCTCAAGAGAGGTTCCTTTAGATAGACATAAGAATTAAATTTTATTCAATCACATAATATAAGTCCTACTTGCATTGGGTTTTCTATTAACTTAAGTTATCCAACTTGCTTTAGGGGACCCTATAGGAGCCAACAATTAAAGCCCTTGCACCCATAATTAGACATCCTAAAATACACCCAAGAGATGCCCCATAGGAGAACTAAAGATCCTCTAATCAATGGGTACGCCCAACTTGATCAAATCAAGGTGGCGCCTAAGAATAACTATCAAGAAAATTAATTAGGGACTTGCACCCTTAATTTATATGATCCATAACTTTAGACACCCAATAATTGGAGTCTCATAAATCTTATTCATAAAGATTATTAGTAGGTAATTAAGTTAGAATTATCTTATCAAATAAGAAATTCCAACGAAAAGAAGAATTGGATCCAACCATGTGCTAGCAAGATTACCATGAACCCAATGGGTTTTTCTAAACCCAATTGATATTTTATAATCTCAATTGCTTATTCAAGGTCTAATCCCTTTGTTGTATGACTCCATAGGTTCAATTCTATCTAGTAGTGAGACATACAATGATCTTTATCATTGTATCATTGAAACTCTTTTCAATAGGTCGGAACAATTTCACTCTAACTCAGCAAGGATTATCAGTCCAGAATAATCCTATTGAGCTCTCACAATCCATCAGTAACACTTAGTAGTATGTAGTAGCAACCCAGTAGAACTGAAATGAATCTCTAGGTATAGTTAACGTGTGATTCAGTCCCTCTATCGTGAGTCTCGACTTGATGGTAAATTATGGATAAATCATCAAACCTTAACATCAGTCATATGATAGATTCGATTAGCTCAAGCCCAGTTGTGACTTCTATGAAAACTATTTTTCATCAATCACACTACTGTGACCATAGACTCTTAACTTAACCTCTCAAATCTCATAAGACTACTCCTCTCTATCAAGGTCGATAGATCCTATCTTGATGCACATCCCACTCCTACAGTAGACCAACTGTCATCAACATTCACTACAAGGGCTCATTGAGATCCATATTTAAGTGTCAGTCAAACCTAGCAGCCTCACTATGAGTAGCAGTACCATCTCAAGTCAAAGGACTAGTCACACAACTACAGCATCGAGACAATCACTGATGATCGAATAGAAATCCAAGTGATCTCTCGTATGGTCATGCTCGGTATTAGTTGTTCTCTAACAATCACTCGTACTTATCATCCTGTCTCTACACAATAGACCAGAGACTAATCTATCTCAAAGAAAGTGATTTATACATTAGTCTATCCGGATCTATCACCATCCTTATGATGATCCTATGATCGAGAGTATTTGAGAATTAAATACATGTCTCTAATTCTCAACACCTTAAAAATATGTATCGAAACTAATTTTATGGATGATCAAGGATACATCACACTTGAATGTAAAAGAACTTACCCTTTTGATCATATCAATATATTAAGTACAAAAAATTATGCCCTAGATTTATTATAATGTGTCAGCCATATTGGCTTCTAGGACATACATCTAACAATCTCCCACTTGAACTAAACCCAATTGGCCACAAAGCTAAGTCCCATCTTCTCAAGGTAGACTTTCATTTTTGGTTGGCTCAACTACTTAGTCAACGGGTCTGCCACGTTGTCCATAGAGTCTACTCTTCATACCTCGATATGTTTCTTTTCGAGGTAGTCGCGTATGATATGAAATTATCACTCGATGTGCTTAGATTTTTTATGAGACCTCGGCTCCTTAGCAAGTGCTATGGCTCCATTATCGTCGCAGTACAATGGTATGGCATCCGATGTCAAAACTTTGAGTTTCATGATGAACTTCTTGAACCAGAAGCCTTCTTTTGCAGTATTCGAAGCAGCGACATACTCAGCCTCTGTAGTCGAATCCGTTATGATAGATTGCTTGAAACTCTTTTAGCTAACTGTACCACCATTACAAATGAACACGTACTCTGATGTATATTTTCTATCATCAAGATCAGACATGAAGTCTGAATTAGTATACCTCTCGACTCATAACTCAGAGTCTCCTCCAAAAAACCAAGAACAAATCCTTAGTCTTTCTCAAGTATTTAAGGATGTTCTTCACAGCTATCCAGTGCTCCTCACCTAGATTCGATTAATACCTGCTTGTGACACTTACAGCAAAAGCAATATCAAGTCGAATATATAGCATGGTATACATGAGTATGGTCGAGGCGTAAGGAATCCTACTCATGCGCTGCACCTCTTTAGATGTAGTCGGACACATCATCTTGGAGAGACTAATACCATGCCTAAGAGGTAAGAGACCTCTCTTGAAGTTTTTCATTCTGAACCTTTTTAGCACCTTCTCTGTGTACAACTTTTGTGACAGGTCAAGCATCCGTTTAGGTCTATCCCTATAGAACTTTATTCTGAGAATATAGGATGCTTCCCCTAGATCTTTCATGGAGAATTTCTTGGACAACCATCTTTTGATCATGGTCAGCATGAAAATATCATTCCCAATAAAGAGAATATCATCCACATACAATACGAAAAAGGTGATTGCACTCCCACTGACCCTCTTGTATACACATGTTTCTTCCTCATTTTTGATGAAATCAAATGATTTGATTGCCTCATCAAAATGATGGTTCCAACTCTAAGAAGCTTGCTTTAATCCATATATGGACCTTTGCAACTTGCAGACTCTGTGATCACCATCACCGGATGTGAAACTCATAGGCTACTTTATATAGATATCTTCCTCAAGATATCCATTCAAAAAGATAGTTTTTACATCTATCTGCTAGATTTCATAATCATGTAGGCTGCAATAGCAAGCAGAGTGTGGATGGATTTCAGCATGGCTACGGATGAAAAAATTTTTTGATAGTCAATGCCCTCATGCTGACTATAATCTTTAGCCACAAGCCTAGCTTTATAGGTCTCTACTTTACCATCGACACCTATCTTCCTTTTGTAGATCTATTTACACCCAATAGGTACAATATCCTCAGGTGGATCCACTAAGGTCCAGACTTGGTTCAAGTATATTGAGTCAATTTCTGACTTTATTACATCTAACCATTTTTCAAAATCGATATCAGACATCTCCTCGTCAAAAGTGGTAGGATCGTCACTATGACCTCTATCTCCCATAAGGAATATTTTCTTTACTTTCTCTGTAAGCATACCTATGTACCTTTCAGAAGGTTGGAAGATCCTACTAGATCTATGAGGTGGTAGAGGAACATCAACTACTGGCTTATGGACTACGGGTTCCTTGGGATCTATAGCTCTTGGCTCTTTAGAGACTTTCTCTTCAAGCTCTACTAACCTCTCACTGCTGCCATCCTGGATAAACTATTTTTCTAGGAATACGGTATTTCAACTCATAATCCATTGTAGTCTTGTGAAAAGTAGTAGTATCCTAGAGATTCTTTTGGATACCTTATAAAGTGAGCTATAATAGATCTATCCTCCAACTTATCCACCATCTGTCTCTTGACATAAGCCAGATATCCCCAAGTCTTAAGATAACCCTGACTCAACTTCTTACCGAACCATATCTCATATGGTGTGGTAGGAATGGACTTTGATGGAATCCTATTTAACAGGTGAATTACAGTTAACAAGGTATGTCCCCAAAAAAATAAAAGTAGATCAGTGAAGCTCATCATGGACCTGACCATATCTAGTAGGATCATATTCCTCCTTTCGGATACTCCGTTGAGCTGAGGTGTTCCAGGAGGCATCTATTGAGAGACTATACTATTGTTTTTAAGATATCTCAAAAATTTTTGACTAAGGTATTCACCTCCTCGATCTGATCGAAGAACCTTAACGAGTTTTTCTGTTTGGTTTTTTACTTCATAACTAAATTCATTGAACTTTTCAAAGACCTCAGACTTGTATTTCATCAGATACAAATATCCATACCTAGATAAATCATTGATAAAGGTGATGAAGTAGGTATAACTATTTCTGGTCTGCACATCAAATGACCCACACACATCAGTGTGTACCAAGATAAATAACTCAGTGGCCCTCTCCCCATGTCCTACAAAGGGTAACTTGGCCATTTTTCTTTGAAGGCAGGATTCGCAAGCTGGATACGACTTTGGGCTAAGAGAGCTAAGGATCCCATCCTTTTTCAGTCTGTTTATCCTGTCCTCTCCAATATGATCTAGTCTATGGTGCCACAAGTATTTCTAATTAATTTCATCTTTGGATCTCTTTTGACCTACGGCACTCACTATTTGCTCGTTTAGGTTCACATTTGCATCAACATGTAAGTGATAAAGACTGTCAATTAAAAGACCTTGTGCAATCAATTTATTACATAAATAAATGAAATAAAAGTTTTTATTGAAATAAATTTTAAAACCTTCTTGTGCTAGCATAGACACAAAAATCAAATTCTGACTAGTTACAAAAATATAATAACAGTCCTTTAAATCTAATCTAACACCAGACGGTAATCGAAGAGGATAAGTACCCACGACCTCTGCAGTAACCTTTACTCCATTGCCGACCTGAAAGATCATGTCACCTTTCCTCAACCTCCTACTTTCTATCAGATCCTGCATGGAGGTACATATATGAGCACTCGAGCCAAAGTCTAATATCCAACTAGAAATAGAAGAAACCGTAAGGTTAGATTCAATTATGAGCATACTATCAGAAGGTTTGTCATCCTTTTTGGTCTTTAGGTTCTCTAAGTATTTAAGACAGTTTCTTCTCCAGTGGCCTTTAGTATGACAGTGGAAATACTTTTCTTTTGCCTCAGCCACCTTTGGACCATCCTTCTTCGGCTCACTCTCTTTCTTCTACTTCTTCACAGATTTAACCTTCTTATTTCAAGTAGACTTTCTCTTGAAAGAAGAAGTCTGCTCCATAGTAAGAACAGTACCTCTTGAACTCTTCAAGGTACCCTCCATAGTGACCAACATGTTGACATGTTTGAGAATAGTGCAGTCAAGTTTGTTTATATAAAAATTCATAATGAATTGACTATATGAACTGGTAAGAGATTGAAGGATCAGATCCATCTGTAATTCCTTTTGTATTTTTAGCTCGAGCTTCTCAAGCTCCTCAATATCCTTGATCACTATCATACAGTACTCATGGACTGACTGTCCTTTGTGTATCTTTAGATTGAAGAGTCTTTTGGAGACTTCAAAGCATGCAGTACGGCTCTGCTCACCATATAACTCTTGTAGGTGAGTGATCATAGCCTGGGTAGTGTGTATATGCTTGTACTAGCTTTGTAACTCATTTGATATGGATGCCAGCACATAATACTTGATCCGACTGTCTTGATCCGTCCACTTCTTAAAAGTAACTCTTTGCTCAGTAGTAGGATGGTTTGGGAGCACTACGGGATCTTGATCGAGAACATGGCTTAACTTTTCTGAGGTCAAGATAATCTTGAGATTTTTTAGCTAGTCTTTATAATTATTATCGATAAAAAGATTGATTTTAACGATGCGGGCTAGGGGGTTTGAGGCTGACATGATGGTTAACTGCATAATTAACTATTTGAGCTGATGGGTCAGGGTTTGACATTTCGAAAATAATTTTTAAATTTGAAAGATTTTATTTTTTGTTCACCAAATGTGTTGACTTATTTCACAAACGGATCAGCATATTTCATAAACAGTAATCCTATTGCTAATTACATAACAAAAAATAACTTAATCAAAATAAATCATGAATATTCTTTTAGATCTAATCTAACACATTCATGATAAATTTTATAATTAAACTTTTACAATTAAGTCCTTTCACTGCTTCGTCTGCATAGGATATAATCGCTCGACACCCCTACCGCCATAGAAAAACCCCATCGAATGGGAGGTGAGGGCCTTTAAACCCTACTTTTCTCCTATGACCAGACGACCATGGCAACCAACCCAATTAGAATACTTGCTACTTGGATCAAGTATATCTAAATATATCAATTTTAAATTTTAAATTTTAAATTTCAAATTTTAAATTTTAAATTTCAAATTTTGAATTTCAAATTTCAAACAAATTTCAAATTTCAAATTTCAAATTTTTGAATTTCAAATTTTGAATTTTAAATTTTGAATTTCAAATTTGAAATTTCAAATAAATTTCAAATTTTAAATTTAAACTTTTAGATTACTACTTAATCTATGCATGCAAATGTATATCATATTTTAGAACCTACTCTGATACCATTTGAAGTGAATTTCAGTGCAAGGGTAAAATGATAATTTTAAAATTTTTTCAAAATTATAATTTTACAGTAAAAATTATTAATTAATCTAATTAATTAACATGTATTAACCCTATATAAGGATCTAAATATGATATATATAGCATGCATTTAAATTTAAAATTTAAACTTCTACAGTAAACATTTTACTGTTATGTGTTCAGAACACATTACCTTCGTGCAGGTAGTCGATCGCTGCAGTCTGATTACTGTCGAGAAGGTATAATCATTGTAATACAGCCACACAATATGTCTGGCCTCTGTGGATCATCTACATGAAGCTTCCGGTCTGATCGGCTCCTCACGAATGTTAGTTCGTTGTAGAATCTTTTCGATGACCGATGCTGATCGAACTCATTCGATCGGTGTCTGCCGACTCCTTGGTACTCTGAATTGTCAGCAAAAGTACTTGAGAGGTTGATGAAGCTCTCTCTAAAGTCTGGTGGGCTCACGACACTCGTAGCTCATCTTCTCACTTTCCGAACCCTAGACAGAAACCCTAGGGTACTCACAAAAGACCCTGCACCCTTTCTCTCTTCTTTTCTTTTCTTTTCTTTTCTCACACAGAAGGCCTTTCTCACGCCACCCTTTCTCTCTCAGATCAGATATATACACATGCCCCACCTTCTCTTTCCTTTTAAAATGGTGCAAGACCACATCTTTACAGTGTTTTCACCACGTGAGAGGATAAAGCTAGGTGGTTGCTCATTTGAATTCAAATCGAATTTGAATTCAAATGCCAATCAACCAATCTTAATCCACTCTTGGCGTGAGAAGAAGGGGGCATGAGTTCTTTGTGCATGAAGAATTTACTCGAGAAACTTTTTCTCATGTAGAGTAAGTGGCACACAAGTAGATAAGGTGGCGCATGAGATTAGTTGCCCATTCAAATTCAAACATCATTTGAATTTGAATGGCCAACCAACCATCTTTATCCACTCAAAATGGCACACACAGGTGAGGCGTGGGAAGGCTTCTATGTGGGAGAAAATTCATGAGAACTTGTTTCTCATGAATTCAAATAGGCGCAGGTGGGTGAGGTGGCGCAGGGAGATAAGTCAAGGTGGTTTCAAATATTAAATCAACCTAATTGAACCAACCTTATTAAAATAGGTTAGGCACAATTAGACTAAATTAAACCCAACACAATTAGGCTTAATTAGGCTCAATAAAATCCTAATCAAATCAGGAATTGACTAAGCCCAACCCTTGATCAAATCAGGGATCAAACCACCTTGGCGATTAGGTCAACTCTTAACCTAATCGGATCAAACCCAACTGAATCCAATTCAATTAGACTTGATCTAAAAATAATTACTCAATCAAATTGAGTTAATTAGTGATCAAATCACTAATTAAGCCTTTCATAAATACTGAGTCCAAATTTGATGGGCAATCGGGCATCAAAGTCCATCGATATGAAACCTTGATCGAAGAGTCCCAAACCAGTGTGACTCTTGACCCCGATACCCAAAATGTGTGGAACTCATGATCAGAGAATCCTGATTCTCGATCACAGAGTTTCAGACATATAGGACTCAGAGTCTCCAAGTATTAGGACTCTTGGTCGAAGAGTTCCAGTCCAGTGGGACTCTTCACCAGCCATCAAATCAAATAGGAACCTCTAATGTGTGTGACCCCGCAGGTTCGAACCTAAGTCGGTAGCACAAGAACCAATTTTTATACTAATCGAAGTGACCATCTAGCAATGGTACCCGATGTCTGGATAGGTCGAATAGTCGCAATCGCAACACTCAAAACCTACGTGAATATGGTTACTGTATAATTCATTCCTTTTGACCCTTGTGTATAGGACGACTCAAGGTTAAACTGTCAACTCTGATCAAATCATCCGAATCGTGCTCAACTCAAACAGTCCTGTAACTCCTCACTAGGACTACCCTGGTCAAGGTTTTGCTAAATTGAAACATGACTGTACATAGCTCCTGAACTGGAATGGTCAATCCCATCTTGACACACGCACCGACAAGTCAAGTACTTGACTACACCCAGCAGCCTTTCATCACTGAATTAAAAATTCAGGTAGTCCAGTGCCTAAGTGCAGTGAGTTGCTTGTAAGTCACTATGGTGGTCTCAAATCGGAGGGACAGTTATACCTAATTGGAGCAAATCTTGACAGTAGAAAAAGCTTCAGAGTCGATCATGTTCAGTGCAGATGTACCCTTACATCTCACCTGTATGCCATACCAGTATCTCCATACTCCTTGGTTAAGAGGACAACCAACCCATATGGCACACAACGACCTATGCATGATAAATATTGTTATCTTTGGTAACAACGTATCATTTGATCGTGAACAGGTTTAAGGACTAAATAATAAATCCTCCTTTGTCAAGTCTAAATAGTCCTAAGGACTTCACCACAACATAGGAGTTTATTAGAAGATGAAATAATTTATGATGAAAAATATCAAAATAATTTTTATTAATTTATAATTTATATACTAATACAAGAAAGAGCACAACCGTCAACAGACTGACAATTGACTTTGGGACACTATTCCCAATAGGAACATATATTTTGATAAGGTGATCAGAACGTATGACTTCGTTAGGAATGGAGAGGAACCTTGCATATATAAGTGGGCAAATGATTCGATAATTATATTTCTTATGTTGTATGTGGATGATATTCTCTTAATTGAAATTGATGTCCCTACATTATAGAGAATAAAAGTGTGGCTGTCGTCATAATTCTCTATGAAAGATCTAGGAGAAGCAGCCTACATCCTAGGGATGAAGATCTATAGAGATAGATCTAAGAGGCTGCTTGGGCTCTCCCAATCTACGTACATAGATACTATGCTGAAACAATTCAGTATAGAAAATTTCAAAAAAGGCTATCTTCCAATAGGCCAAAGAATTTCTCTTTCGAAAGAAAATTATCCGACAGCTGCTCAAAAGAGAGAGCATATGAGTAGAGTTCCATGTACTTCGACAATGGGTTCTATTATGTACGCCATGACATGTACGAGATCAGACGTGGCATACTCATTAAGGATCGTAAGTAGATACTATTCTGATCCAAGAGAAAATCACTGGAAGATCGTAAAGACCATTCTTAGGTATTTAAGAAATATTAAGGACCAGTGGCTTGTGTATGGTGAAACTGATTTGAAACTTATGGAGTTCACCGACTCCAGCTTTCAGTCAGACCATGACGATAGGAAGAGTGTGTCAGATTATAATTTGCTCTAAATGGTGGAGCAATGTGCTGAAAAAATTTCAAGCAGAATAATGTGGCAGACTCTGTTTGCGAAGTAGAGTATATCGCGGTATCTGATGCTGCGAAGGAAGTTGTATGGTTGTGGAAGTTCATCGACAAGCTTGGAGTGGCACCCTCCGTTGATGGCCCTGTCTTGTTATACTATGACAATACTGGAGCTATTGCTCAAGCCAAGCAGTCGAGATCCCAGCAGCGCAACAAACATATTCTGCACCATTATCATATTATCTGGGAGATCATGGATCAAGGTGACATCGACCTTCAGAAGATTGATGGAAGGGAGAACCTGACCGATCCATTTACTAAAGCTCTCAAAATCAAGGAGTTTGATGACCATAAATCAAAGATGGATATACGAAACTGCATCGATTGGCTTTAGTAAAAGTGGAAGTTATTGAAATATGTGTCCTAAAGTCGATCATTAGACGATTCTGCTCATCTTGTAAACTGTATATAAATTTTTATTAATAAAAATTATTTAGTATTTTCATTACAAATTGATCATCTTTGAATTTCTGTGTTGTAATGAAGTCTTTAAAACTATATATATTAATCGACAAAGAAGGATTTGTCGTTAAGTCCTTAAAATTGTTCATGACCAAATGATACGCTATTACTAGGACGAAAGCGATATCAAGTGTAGGTCATTGTGTGCCATATGAGTTGGTTGTCCTCTTAATCAAGGAGTGTAGAGATACTGTTATGACATGCAGATGGAATGTAGGTGTACATTCACATCGAACATGATCATGTGCCGAGCACTCTGCTGTCAAGAGTAGCTTGTGAAGAGTATGGATATAAGTATCCCTCCGACCTGAGACCACCACGGTGACTTATAAGCAACTCACTGTACTTTAGTATCGAACTATCTAAGTTTCTAACTTAGTGACGAAAGGATACTAAGTATAGTCAAGTACTTATCAAGTCGGTGTGTGAGTTAAGATGGAATTAACCCCTCTGAATTGGTAGGAGATATACATCAATGTATTTCAATTTAGCAAAATCTTGGTCAGGATAATTCATGAGATGGATTTGAAAGATTGAAATATAATGTGGTCGACTTAATTAGGGTTGACAATGAAACTTTAAGTCATCTTGAGCATTTGGGTCAAAGGGATGAATTATACAATAACTATATGCCAGTAGGTTCTAGAAGGTTGCTTTGCAACACTTCGACTCATCCGATCATCGGGTCATCATTGCTAAATGGTTACATCGATTGGTATAGAAAGTTGTTCCTATGCTACCGACTTAGATTCGAACCTATGGGATCATATGCATTAGAAGATTTGATCAGATCTGATGGCTGAAAAGTCCAACTAAATTGTGACTCTGGTGAAGAGTCATACTTGAACTAGGACTCTGTGGGAGAGTCCCACTGGGACTGAGACTCTACCATTTATGAAGAATTAATTAGTAATTAGATTACTAATTGACTTAATTTGATTGAGTAAGAGCTTTGGAATAAGTCTAATTGAATTAGATTTAGTTCGACTCATATTGGGATTGATATGATCAAACCTGATTATAAGAAAAATTTGATCCTGATTCGATCAGGATTTGGACTCGGCTAATTCCTAATTGAGTTAGAAATTTGATGAGATATTTAGATTTATAATTGGATTAAATTCATTTATATTGGTGGTTTCAATCCAAATTTGATTTGGATTATAATTGAATTAGAAATGAAGAGTCCAAGTCAGACTAGGACTCTATCCTTATCTTTTGTGCTACATCTGAATCCATGCTAATTTCTCCATGCCTAATTGGATTTGGGTTGTGATTTTTGGTATCATGAGAGAGGATCCAATAAAGGTGGTTGGCTATAGCTGATGACTCATAATATTATCTCTTGTCTAATTCGAATACGATCCGAATTAGAGATAAGATGCAGACTAGGAAAAAATTTTTTCGTATATGATATATTATTGGAGCCATTTTTTTTTCTTATTTTTTTGATTAATCCTTTGGCATGTGAGACTTTAAATTTATTCTCCACATTTTAATAATTTTTTTGGAATTTTTAGGATGCCAAAAAGGGATTTTGGTGTTGATTCATTGCATCCTTTCTTGGAAAGTCCTAATTCCTAGTCTATAAAAAGGAGACCCCTCTTTTGGACGTCCCATGATCAATTCTCTTATAGATTTTTTACTTTTAGAGCCTCTTCTCCTCCTCCTCTCTTCTTCCTCCAAATCTCCTATCACTTTAGAGTATCCAAGGTGCTTGTAGAAGAAGAAAGAGGTCAGCTGTCGAAGTTGTTCACAGACTAGCATCTCTGAGCCCCTGATCTGCGCCAGTCTTCACATGGATTTTTCTATAGAGGCCAGATGACTTTGTGTAGCTGTGAGTGACCTGAGAAATATTTTTTCCAACCATTGGATTAGAGGAGATCAAGATTAAAATTTGTTTGGTAATGATCTCTAACTTTTTTTGATTCTTATGATTGATCTAATAGTTAAATCTAAAATTTCAGTATCGATGAGATCGATGTGATTTTTATTTTTAGATCTAAAGTATATATTTTTTATATCAAAGATCTTGATGTGGTAGTCTAAGATTAGATCTTTTACATATGATTAGGATTAAATTTTTTAATTTATTATTTTTGCTGCATAAAATTTTTTAATTGCATGTACTGCACTACCATAAATTTTCTTCACTTGGACACTCCAAAGCAAGAGGATATCTGGAGAAGGAAGAGATGAAGAGGAGGATAAGCTTTGAAAACAAAAACACCAGCAAGGAAATCAAAGATGGGATGCCAAGAGAAGGAGACCCCTTTAAATAGAATTGGGATTAGAGTTTTCATCCAAGGAAGGGTGCCACAATCACCACGCCACAAACCTTTTGGGCATCCAAAAAATTCTAGATTTGAGAGTTGGTAAAAAATCAATTTGGCACCTCCTATCCTTGTTTGAAAAATCTTTTTCCTTATATTCACCTTATCTCTAATTCGGATCATATTCAAATTAGACAAGAGATAGAATTATGACTCATCAACCATTGCCGCCCACCTTTACTGGGTCCACACCTTTGATGCCAAAAGGGTAAAGCCAAATCCAATTTGGCATGGAGATATTGGCATGGGTTCAAGTGTGGCACAAGAGATAAGGATAGAGTCCTAGTCAACTGGGACTCTTCATTTCTAATTTGATTCTAATCCAAATCAAATTTAGTTTAAACCCAATGATAGAAATGGATCTAATCTAATTAGAAATCTAATTATCTCAATAAATTTCTAACTCAATTAGGATTTAGTTGAGTCAAAATCCTGATCGAATCAGGACCAAATTTTTCTTGTAATCAGGCTTGATCATATCAAACACAATCTGAGTCAAACTGAATCTAATTCAATTAAATTTGATCCAAAGCTCTTTACTCAATCAAATTGAGTCAATTAGTAATCTATTTACTAATTAATTCTCTATTAATAGTAAAATTTTTATCTCAGTGGGACTCTCCTCTAGAGTTCCATCCCAGTGGGACTCCTCACGAGAGTCACAATCCAAATAGACTCTTCAGCCATCAGATCTGACCAAATCTTCTAATACGTATGACCCTATAGATTCGAACCTAAGCCGGTAGTATTGGAACAACTTTCTGTACTAATCTATGTAACCATCTAGCAATGGTGATCCGACAGCCGGATAGGTCAAAGTATTACAAAGCAACATTCTAGAACCTACTGACGTATGATTATCGTATAATTCATCTCTTTGACCCTAATGCTCAAGGTGACCTAGGATTTAACTATCAATCCTAATTTAGTCGACCACATTATATTTTAATCTTTCAAATCCATCACATGGATTATCCTAGCCAAGGTTTTACTGAATTGAAATATACTGATACATATCTCCTACTGATTCAGAAGGATCAATTCTATCTGGACTCACACACCCACTTGATAAGTACTTGACTGCACCCAGTGTCCTTCTGTCACTGAGTGAGAAACTCAGATGGTCCGATACTAAAGTATAGTGAGTTGCTTACAAGTCACTATGGTGGTCTCAGGTTTGAGGGACACTTATACCCCTATCTTTCACGAGCTACTCTTGATAGTAGAGTGCTCGACAAATGATCATATTTGATGCAAATGTATTCTTACATTCTATCTGCATGCCATAATAGTGTCTCCACACTCCTTGGTTAAGTGGACAATCAACTCATAGACATACAACGACCTATACTCGATATTGCTATCGTCCTATTAACAGCATATCATTTGATCACGAATATTTTTAAGGACTAAATGATAAATCTTTCTTTATCGATTAATTATATTCCTAAGGACTTCATTACAACACAAGAGTTCAAAATAAGATGGACAATTTGTAATGAAAATATCAAATAACTTTTATTAATAAAAATTTATATATAATTTACAAGAATGAGCACAATCATCAACAGACTGATGACTGACTTTGGGATATATTTTTCAACAACTCCCATTTGGACTAAAGCCAATCGATGTAGTATGGTATATCCATCTTCGACTTGTGATCATCGAACTCTTTGATTCTGAGAGCTTTAGTAAATGGATCAGCTAGGTTCTCCTTCTCGTTGATCTTCTGAAGGTCGATGTCACCTTGATCCATGATCTCCAAGATAAGATGATAGCAGCGCAGAATATACTTGGTGCGCTGATGGGGTGCAGAATATACTTGGTGCGCTGATGGGACCTCGACTCCTTGGCTTAAGCAATGGATCCAGTATTGTCACAGTATAACAAGATAGGGCCATCAACGAAGGGTGCCACTCCGAGCTCATCGATGAACTTTTGCAACCATACAGCTTCCTTTGCAGCATCGGATGTTGCGATATACTCTGCTTTGCAAACAAAGTCAGCCACAGTGTACTGCTTAAAACTTTTTCAGTAAATCGCTCCATTTAGGATAAAAATATAATCTGATGCACTCTTACTATCATCATGGTCTGACTAAAAGCTAGAGTCAGTGAATTCCATCAATTTCAAGTCAGTTTCACCATACACAAGTCACTGATCTTTAGTATTTCTCAAATACTTAAGAATGATCTTTATGACCTTCCAGTAGTTCTCTCTTAGATCAGACTGGTATCTACTTACTACCCCTAGTAAGTATACCATGTTTGGTCTTATACATATCACGACGTACATAATAGAATCTACTATCGAAGCATATGGAACTCTACTCATACGCTCTCTCTCTCGAGGAGTTGTTGGATAATCTTTCTTCAAGAGAGAGAAATTTCATGACCTATCGAAAGATAGTCTTTCTTGAAATACTCCATACTGAACCATTTCAGCATGATATCTATGTACGTGGATTGAAAAAGCTCGAGCAATTTCTTTGATCTATCTCAATAGATCTTCATCCCTAGGATGTAGGCTGCTTCTCTCAAATCTTTCATGGAGAATTATGACGATAGCCACACTTTTATTCCCTATAATGCAGGGGCATCATTTTCGATTAAGAGAATATTTTTCACGTACAAAATAAAAAATATAATTATTGAACTATTAGCTCATTTATATATGTAGGGTTTCTTTCCATTCCTAACGAAGCTGTATATTTTGATTACTTTATCAAAACGTATGTTCCAACTTTGAGATGCTTGCTTCAATCTATAAATGGATCTCTGAAGCTTACACACTTTGGACTCATCTGTGGACGTAAACCCTTCAGGTTGTATCATATATACCTTTTCATTCAGCTTTCCATTTAGGAAAGCTATTTTCATATCCATTTGTCAGACTTCGTAATCCAGGTATGTTGCTATCGCAAGCATGATCCGAATGGACTTGAGCATTGCCATAGAAAAAAAATCTCATTATAGTCAATACCATAACACTGATGATAACTCTTGACAACCAAATAGACTTTATAGATTTCCACTTTCCCGTCTGCGCTCCTCTTCCTTTTGAAGATCCACTTACACCCTATGGGTTTAACCCCCTTCAAGTGGGTCAACTAATGTCCATACATCGTTGACCTTCATGGACTCCATTTTGGATTTTATGACTTCAAGCTATATATTAGAGTTCAATCTCTGCATCACATCCATATAGGTGATAGGATCCTCATCATTCTCATCGAGCTCAACAGGATCTCCATCTTGGACCAAAAAACCTAAGTATCTATCCAACTGATACGGTACTCTACCGGATCATCTTAAGAATGTTTGTATATTAGGCTTCAGATTTGATCTTATCAAATCAAGTTCAGATTCAATCATTGGTGTCAGTTCTTCTATCTATCAAACTTCATCAAGTTCGATTTTAAAGGCACTTATTCATTCACTAAGGAATTTCTTTTTCAAAAAGTGTGCCTTATTGCTGACAAATACCTTTTGTTTAGCAGGCAGGGAAAAGTAAAATCTTCTCATTTTTTTGGAGTAATTTATAAAATTATACTTATCAGACCTAGGACCGAGCTTGTCAGTTTGTAATCGTTTAACATAAGTTGGACACCCCCAGACCTTAAAGTAAGAGAGGTTCGACCTATGCCCTGACCATATCTCATATGGTGTCTTACTAACTGACTTGCTTGAAATATTATTGAGCATAAGACAGGCTGTTTCAAGGGCATATCCTTAAAAGAAGATCGACAGAATTACAAACCCCATCATGGATCGAACCATATCCAACAAGGTTGGATTCCTCCTTTTTGAGATGCCATTATGCTGTGGTGTCCCTGGAGGGGTCCATTATGAGAGAATCCTATTTTCTCCTAGATATGTCAGAAATTCACTGAAAAGATATTCACCTCCTCGATCAGATCGAAGAGTCTTAATACTTTTTTTAATTTATTTTTCTACTTCATTATGAAATCATTTGAATATTTCAAACGATTTGGACTTGTGTTTCATCAAGTAGACATACCCATGCTTAGATAGGTCGCCTGTGAATGTAATGAAATAGCTATATCCTTCTCTAGCACATGTGCTCATAGGTCCATATACATCAGTATGTACCAGATCCAGAACATCACTGGCTCATTTACCTTTTCTAGGAAAAGGTGACTTGGTCATCTTTCCAAGTAAATAAGATCCACAGGTAGGTAACGATTTATAATCATCTTTATCAAGAATCCCTTTTTGAGCTAACCTGTTCATCCTGTTCTTGTTGATATAACCTAGCCTACAATGCCAAAGGTAGACATCCGTGACATCATCTATTCTAGGATGTTTATTAAAAATGTACATTATATTAGGCCTAGATACAATATAGATACCATTGTTCAACTATCCACACAATATTGTAATACCATTCAAAATGATATCATAAAAAAAAAATTTTATTGATATTTCATAATTAGACTTGGCCAAAAGACCTATGAAAATAATATTCAAAAAAAAACTAAGACAGTAATAACATTCATTAAGAATAATATATTGAGACTCAAATACAAGCTTGATGGTTTCTAAAGCTAGAACTGGAACTGATCTTTTATCTCCAACGTTCAGGAATCTCTCATCATCTTCAAATCTCCTACTAATCTGAAGATCCTGTAATGAATTGTAAATATTAATAAGGCTATCGATATCCAATACCCAAGTCATTGTATTAAAAAGAGAGAAGTTACAAGATGTTATTACATAAGTATCTTGTTTAGCAATCGATTGCTTCTTCTTTTTTGGCCTGTTCGGGTCAAGGAAAGCAATATACTGAGGACAGTTCCTCTTCTAGTGATCCTGCTTCTTGCAAAAGAAGCATTCTACCTAACTTTGATTAGCCTTGAACTTGGATTTCTGAGACTGACTCCCAGCACCTTGCACCTTTTTATTCTTCTTCTTTTTCTCTTTCTTAAAGGGATGATGACCATCCGAGAAGATCCTCCCACTAAATTCACCATCTCCTTGTAGAGCTAGTGATCCTTCTCAAAAGTCTATAGCAACCCCAACAGACCGTGGTAGTTGACTACAGGCTTCGTCATTTTGAAATGACTGAGAAATGATAGGTAGGACTTGGACAGGGAGTTCAGGATCACATTCTTCCCCAGTTGTTCATGCAAAAGAAAGCTGAGCTTGCTCAGTTTCTCGATCTACTCGATCATGTACAATACATGATCGGTAATAGATGCTTCTTCCCTCATTTGAGTATTGAAAATGATGCAACTAGTCATGTGCCATTCAATATCATCGAGAGTACCAAAGAAATTTCTCAACACTTAGAATATTTTCTCTGACTGAGCCTCTTCAAATTTTTGACTGAACTCATCATTCATGGAGGCTCACATAATACAACGAACCATTATGCGGTCATTGAGCCACTTCAAATAAGTATCTCGAACCATGCCTCAGATGTTGGGAATAGGCTCCTCAGATGCTAGATCTATAATCACATATAGGATCCGCTCGTGCTCCAGGATAATCTTGAGCTTTCGATACTAGTTATCGAAATTTAGTCTGATCAATTTTTCATTGTCCAACAGTGATCGGTGCAACAAGTTTAAGGCCACATCTATACACACAAAGAAAAATCAAAACCTAATCAGTATATGAATTCATTAATCCTAAAGATATGGATTTTAGTCTAAAGGTCCTCCTACTATTTTATACGAATTGATAGCCTCTACCTTTAATTCGAAGAATTACTTCAATTCCTTAGCGGATACTAGAATCCACATAGACTGCATACAGGCTTGAGGATGGCTCAGTCAACCCATATGCACCTATGAAAAAGTTCTCAATCAATTATTTATCTAAATAACTTTTAATAATTAATTTAGCCTCAAATTTCATTTTTGCAGGTGATGGGCCTCCATTGAAAGTCCCAGGTAGGTCAAACCATTAACATGAACCTACTCAATGATTCTAGCTAAAGAATGATCAGGCTCGAGGATGGCTCGATCAACCCAACCATTCATCAAATAGTACAACAGAGTCATTATATGATAAATAATAATTTCATCATTCAGAGAGAACACCAGACGGATGGTGTCTACAATGTCAATCAGAAATAATAGATCCATTACCATTCACCTTAATAGGAGGCTATGATCTAGTTATCACCAGAACCAACTCATTTTAGAGACCTAATAATTTAGAAGATTTAATCAATTTAGAAAAGAGAGAAGAAGAGATCAATCAGTAAACCACAATCCTTCCACTGACTTCACTAAGTCACTGAATCGGATTAGGATCATGCTAATTGAACTGGCACCTAGATTAGTCACACTGATCATCCTTAATGGCATGGACTAACTCGAATCATTTAGTGATCCAATCAAAATCTAATTCAGCAAATTGGCTAGATAAGTGAGATCAGTGGGAGGGTCTGCTAAGCTTGTCTTAGACACCATCGAAATGATCAGGTAAGCCACTCTCAATTAAAAACCACCAGTCAAAATGTCAAACTTATCTTAGACACCAATTGATTAATTAGTTTTGATTGACCAACCTAATAATTTGGGTTCAACCACTAAGCCACAATTAAGATCCATTTGGTCTAATCAAAGACATGGACTTGACCATCCACAACTATTATATTAGAGAAACCTTGATTAATCTAATTCAATATTTGGTTTGATTTAATCAATTTCTCTACATGGTCAATCAATTCTTTGATTCTAACCTTAAGTCCAACTCAATTAAAGAAAATAACCTGATTTGAGCTAACCCATGCCCTATATTTTATGCAATATCATTAGATCTCAATTTATAATTCTAGATCTAATTAATTTAATACTTAATTTTTAATTAAGTTTTTATATCAACATGATTAAGATTTTGAAATAATTTTTATGTAAATTTTTTATATTAAATCATAAAATTTTTTTTAGATAAAATCTAAATTTTTTATGATTTTAAATCAAAATAATTTTGATTAATCAAGATTAGATGTAACTAATTTTTTTATAATTTGTATCACACACAACAACACCTAGGATTTCAAGATCTAGGATTTTGCAAAAAAATAAATTTTTCTTCTTTTGCTTACTTCTTCATAGGACCTCACAGTGGCACCCCTGCACACCATAAGAGCACTCCATTGAATGAAAAGAAAGGATCATGTAACTCTACTTGCTCCGTTGATCGTATAGCCTAGTGATTACCCAATCCGAGTACTTTGCTACTCAGATCATCTAATCTAACAAGATAAAAATCAGATCTAAAAATAAATATATGTAGATCTAATCTAAATCATAAATAATCAGATCTAACATCATAAAATCAGATCTAAAGATATAATAAATCATATCAAAATAACTATGGCTCTGATACCAATTGATGAAAACATAGGTAGTGCTATGCATGCAATTTCAAACTTTTTATGCAGTCAAAGAGTAAGATTAAATTATTTAATCTAAATGACATGCATAAGATCTAATCTAGACTATTATGCCATGACAAAAAATATGAATTAAGATGTACTTTAGATCTGAACATAAAAACTCATATCGATCTAATCTATGCTACTATGAAGATCTAACTATTAGATCTAACAATACAATCAAGATAGATTAGAAATAATTACCATACCAAAGAGATCTTGATCTTCACTGGTCCAACACTTGAAGAAGATATCCTTCAGATCGCTTGCAGCCATACAAAATCATCTGGCCTCTACAGAAAATCCATGTGAAGACTGGCGCAGATCAGGATCTTTGGAGGTACTAGCCTGCAAGAAACTTCGATAGCTGATTTCTTCCTTCTTCTTCAAATACCTTGAATACTCTAAAGCAAGAGGATATCTAGAGGAGGAAGAAAGGAAGAGGATGAGAAGCTTTGGAAATAAAAACACCAGCAAGGGAATCAAAGATGGGATGCCAAGAGGAGGAGACCCCTTTAAATAGAATTGGGATTAGGGTTTTCATCCAAGGAAGGGCACCACAATCACCACACCACAAACTTTTTGGGCATCCAAAAAATTTTAGATTTGAGAGTTGGCATGGGGAAGGAGATTTGATATCTCACACATCTAAAAACTCTTTAGGAAAAATAAGAAAAAATCAATTTGGCACCTCCATCTTTCCTTGTTTGAAAAATCATTTTCTTTGTATTCACCTTATCTCTAATTCTGATCGTATTCGAATTAGGAAAGAGATAGAATTATGACTCATCAACCATTGCTGCACACCCTTATTGGGTCCACTCCTTTGATGCCAAAAGGGTCAAGCCAAATTCAATTTGGCATGGAGATATGGGCATGAGTTCAAGTGTTGCGCAAGAGATAAGGATAAAGTCCCAGTCGAGTGGGATTCTTCATTTCTAATTCGATTCTAATCCAAATCAAATTTGATTTGAATCTAATGATAGAAATGGATCTAATCCAATTAAAAACTCAATTATCTCAATAAATTTCTAACCCAATTAAAAATTAGCTGAGTCAAAATCCTGATCGAATCAGGATCAAATTTTCTTTGTAACCAAGCTTAATCATATCAAATCTAATCTGAGTCGAACTAAATCTAATTCAATTAGACTTGATCCAAAGCTCTTTACTCAATCAAATTGAATCATTTAGTAATCTAATTACTAATTAATTTTCTATTAATAGTAAAGTCCCAGTCTCAGTGGGACTCTCCTCCAGAGTCCCAATCTTAGTGGGACTCCTCACCAGAGTCACAATTCAATTGGACTCTTCAACCATCAGATCTAATCAAATCATCTAATGTGTGTGACCCCATAAGTTTGAACCTAAGCTGATAGCATAGGAATAACTTTCTATACCAATCAATATAACTATCTAGCAATGATGACCTGATGTCCGGATAAATCGAAGTATTGCAAAACAACATTCTAGAACCTACTGGCGTATGGTTATCATATAATTCATCCCTTTGATCCTAATGCTTAAGGTGATGTAGAATTTAACTGCTGACCCTAATTTAGTCGATCACATTATAGTTCAATCTTTCAAATCCATCACATGGATTACTTTGACCAAGGTTTTACTGAATTGAAATACGCTGATGCATATCTCCTACTAATTCAGAGAGATCAATTCCTTCTTGACTCACACACCGACTTGATAAGTACTTGACTATACCCAGTGTCCTTCCATCATTGAGTTAGAAACTCAGATGGTCTGGTACTAAAGTATAGTGAGTTGCTTATAAGTCACCATGGTGGTCTCAGGTCTGAGGGATACTTATATCCATATCCTTCACGAGCTACTCTTGACAGCAGAGTGCTCGACAAATGATCATATTCGATGTGAATGTACTCTTATATTCTATCTGTATGTCATAATAGTATCTTCATACTCTTTGATTAAGAGGATAACTAACTCATATGGCACACAATGACCTATACTCGATATTGCTATCGTCCTATTAATAGCATATCATTTGATCGTGAATATTTTTAAGGACTCAACGACAAATCCTTCTTTATCGATTAATTATAGTCCTCAAGATTTTATTATAATACAGGAGTTCAAAATAAGATAGATAATTTATAATAAAAATATCAAATAATTTTTATTAATAAAAATTTATATATAATTTATAAGAATGAGCATAATCATCAACAGGTTGATGATTGATTTTGGGACATATTTTTTAATATTTAACCAATTATTTCATCAAATAATTTTTAGTAGTTAATTTTACCTCAAGTATCTTTTCAGCAGGTGTGTGGCACCTCCATTGAAAGTTCTGATTAGGTCCAACTATTAACATATCAGAATTCAATATATTTGGCAAATGAATGATCAGACCTGAGTATGGTTCGATCAACCTGACCATCATTAGAAAGATACATCTAAATCAACATATTATGAGTGATAATTTCGATAGCCAAATGAGCACCAGGTGTGTGGTGCCTCCAATGATCATCTCAACTGTTGGACCTATTATCATCCAACTTAATGGGAGGCTATGATCTAGTTATCACCATAACTATTTTATTTTTAAGGACCTAATAATTTTAAAAGATTTAGTTAGATGCATTGAGAGAAGAGAAAAGGCTGACAAGCTAATCATAATCCTTCTACTGATTTCATCAAGTCAGATCAAAGAAGACTAGATACAAGTTGGTCCAGGCGACTAGTCACAAATTCTCCCACTGACTTCATCAAGTCATGAAGAGGACTATACACAAGTCTAACTAGGGGCACCTAAATAAGTCATACTAATTTTCTAGCTAGCATGGGTCAACCCTAATGATTAAGTGATTTGAACGAAATATGATTCATTACGTTGGTCAGATAAGTGAGATTGGTGAGAGGAATATGCCATTAATTCACCATAGACTCAATCTATATGAGTAGCTCTCAATTAATGACCACCGATCAAGACTGTCATACTTATCTTAGACACCAACTGGTCAATTAGTTTCAATTCGATTAACTTATAGACTTGGATTCGATCATAGAGCTACGATCGAGATCCATCTTGATCTAATCAAAGACATGGACTCTCACCAACTATAACTATTGAGAATTGATCAAGAAAAGAATTGATTTAATCAAAATTAACTGTTAATTAGATTTGATCAATTACTAACATAGTCCATTACCAATGATTTCTAACCCTAGGTCTAACCTAGTTAAATGGATCTGACTCGAGCTAACCCATATACTCATGATTTATGAAAATTAGACCTTAGATCTTTGATTCTCAAATCTAGATCACTTAATTCTTAATTAAGTTTTGGACTAACATGAGTAGGGATTCGATATTTGAAAATAGTTTCAGATTTTATAAAATATTTTTATAAATTATCATACAATCAATTGAAAATTAATTTTAGATCTAACATACAATATATCAGATCTAAAATAAAATTTTTAAGCTCTTTTCATTATTCATCTTCATGGGAATTAACCACATAGTACCCCTACACGCCCTAAGAGAACCCCATCGAATGGGAGGAGAGGGTCATGAAATCCTACTTTCTCTTATGATCGGATGGCTATGGGGATCCACCTAATTTGACTACTATACTATTCAAAATTTAGATTAATTATTTAGATCTAATCTAAATAATTAAAATCAGATTATATGTATAATTTACATATCATAGAAATAAGGCTCTGATACTATTTGAAGAAAAAATTAACAGTTCAAAGCATGCATTTTTAAAAATTTTAGAGAAAGACTACAGATTAAATAATTTAATCTATTTGCATGCCCTAGATCTGATCTAAAAACTATCTAATTAGGATCATATGATATGAATAAATGCAACATCAATTTTAAGTATGATTGATCATATCAATCATGCAAGCACATTGAATCTGAAACAAGCAAACCAATCAATAGTAGATCTTACCTACTGAGATTAGATTCTGTACTATAGCACAGATCGATGATCACTGCTATGATAGATGTGGTAATAGATTCTTTTTGATATCAAGAAGCCGCACAGTATGTCCAACCTCTACAGGATATCCACTCAAAGTCCTGATCAGATCATCCTTCTAGAGAGTGCTAGCTCACGCGAAAGACACTGGATAGCTAATTTGTACTCCTTCTTTTAGATCATTCGAACTCTTCCAGATTAGAAGATTAACAATAGGAGGAGGTGGTGGTGTAGCAAGTATGGAACAAGACCCTCTTGATTTTTTCTCTCACAAAAATCTAGAGCTGAAACTCTAGAACCCCACCCTAGAACTCACACCCAAAGAGGAAATAGTTTTTTTGTTGCACAAAATGACCTACCCCATCTCTGTTTCACATCCCCTCTCTCTCAAAAACAATTTTCCATGTAAAGACTCTCTTTTTGTTGCATAAAAATGAAGAGGTTTTAAGGTTGGCATGGAGATGAGATAGGATAGGATAAACACTAGATAGTTTAGTTTAAATTCAAACTTATTTGAATTCAAAACTTAACTAATCCTATCCTATCCCAAGGGAGCATAAAAGAGAGATAAGAAACATCAAATTATCATGCAAAATCATCACATAAAAATTGATTCTCGTATGGGAAGAGAGGTCGGCAATTTTGGGAAGAGTCTAATAAAGTTTGGACTCTAAGTTCTCATTCAAATTCAAATCTTTTGAACTCAAATTTTAAACCAACCTCATCCAAATCCAAAGGGGATAAGAAAGAGGGCATCAATCCTCTTTTGGGTGAGAGAAATATTCATGCAAAAATATTTCTCATGTGAAGAAAAGAAGGGCATAGTGATAGGGTGGCATATGGGCTTTGGTTCAAATCCATTTGAAATTGAATTTTATCCAATTATGTTCTCAACCAAACTAAGTTAGGTTAGACCCATTCAAACCATTGAACCTAATCTAATTAGATAATAAATTATCTTAATTAAATCATAATCAAATTAAAAATTAATCAAATTCAAGTTTCGATCAAATCAGAAATTGAATATCCTTAGCGATTAGTGAAAGGAATATGCCCTATAAGCCAATCAAAATTTATATTTTGATAGATTTTCTTTATAATTTTTCAGACTCATATAATTGATATTTTAATAATAAAAAATATTTTTCATCATATGCTGCATCTTACCTTTGTAATGATTATGATGAACTCCATAAATCAGGACAATGATTTTAGGATTATGATGAGATCATATCTATGAGACTTAAAATTTTAAAAATCTTAATTTAAAATATTTCTAGTTATAGGAGCATTAATTAGGAGATCAATATTTTGGATAGACTAGCACTTCCTATGTATGCTCGATGGAGAGGGTGGCTGATCTCATAAGCCACTTATGTGAGACACTAATACAAGGATGTCAGTGCTCATTAGAGAATGAGTTCACTGAATTAATCTGATTTAAGAAACATCTTATGAAATCAAATTATCCATCAAAAGATATTTTCTTATAATGAAAGTTGTGCATGTAATCCTTTGACCTGAGACTATCATAGAACTTTGTATACATGAATCCATATTTTGATTCATACTCATTCATAACTTAGTCATGTACAGAATGATCTGGATATGGTAGAATATGTATGGAGGTCGTGAGTAGGTCAACATGGAATTGATCACTCCCAGTAAGAGGAGATCGTATCCTACTTGCTTTGATCGATTGATGATTCAAGAAGTCTTTAATCAAAGAGAGATAAAAATTAAAAAAAAAATTTAATATTTTATTAATCAAATTATCATTAAAGATTAAAAAAAATATGAATATCATATTGGATTTGACATCATTCCATATCTAGAGTCATATTTGGGATGTAGAAAGATTGCAGGATTGAATTGCATGGTAACTTTTCATTAAAGGATATTTTTTATATTTTTATCAAAATTTTATATCTTTCAAATAGACATGATACATTACTAGATGTTAATCTTATCTTATGAGTTTAATCAAATTAAAAAATTTAATTCGATCATCAATTAGAAAGGTTCTAATTACTGAAATCGGGTTAGCTCGATTGGACCTAGATCGGTTAGATTAAATTCTAATCAAATCAGATCAACTTGCATTTGGATCTACTGCTAGCTAGATGTGAAATCCAATAGGTCACACATAAAGAAAATTGATCAAGGGTCTAATTGAATTAGATTATGTTTGCAAAATTGATATACTAGCACTTGTTGCAAATTCTAGCTCTTTGTTTCGAATCGAATTCAAAATTGATTCCAGATTGGGCTAATTAAATCTAAATTAATTCAAACCAATTTTAAGTTTGAGTTGGGTTAATCCTTAGCTACATGTACCAAGGATTTGGCACTATATAACCAGGTCCCCATGCATCAAGAATTTTTCTTGTGCGTGGGATGCATTTTTGTGCACAAAAGATCAAGTGGTGTCCCATGAGATGGGATGCCCCTTCCTCATCCTTATCCACTGTTTCTATGGTGAAATAATTTTTTTAAGAATTATGATTTAATTTTGAGCATAGAGAAGTCCTTCTGTGGCTAAATTCATAGAATAATTATGAAATTTTGATAAATTTTGGAGACTAGCCAAATCAATCCATGCGCCTAATATAGAGTCCAATCTGTTAAGGATTCTAATCTAAATGTCACACCACATCTTATCTCTAAAATTTTTCCATGCTATCTCTAGGTTAGTGCCTCTATTTTGGTCCTTTGGATGGCTAAAGTGTGCTGATGTGCGGTGGAGAAAAATATGCAAAAGAAAGATTCATAATGCATTGAAGAAACATCAAGAAAAATATTTTGAAGAGTCTTTCTGCGCGAAGCATCTCTCGAATTTTTTCTCGATGATTGTCATATATCAGAAGCTTTTTGATGGGCATGGGATTTTATCTTGAGGCATGAGAAATTTTGGATAGGCATGAGATGGTGCGTGGAGAGGGCACGAGTCATTTCTGAAGGCAACCTATCACTAACTATTTAAAAGGGGCTGCATCGGGGATTCAATTCATTCAGATTTCTAATTTTTTTCTCTTCTTTCTTACACCCTCTCCCTATTATCCAATTAGTTTCTTCCTTCTCTTATTAGGACAAATCCAAAAATAATAAGAACAAGTTTGATTTTAGGATAAGAGCCTAGGAAGAAATTTAAGGAAGGCAAGGAGAAAAGAAAGATAGGAATAGAAAGGCTAGGAGGAGAGGAAGAAGGTCTTAAGGTCCTACTACCCAAGAAAATTTTCAAAGTAAGAATTTTGAAGAAAAAATCATCCTAAGAAGTTGGTGTCCTGATCATAGCCCTGTGTGGATCACCGTTGGAGGGCGAATGCTTGGGCGTCTGGTGGAAGTTCTATCGGATTTTGGAATAAGCATTGTACGTATTCTTCTATAGCTTGAATTTTATTATGAATATCATATACATAATTATTAATCATCAAGGAGGTACTGGTTTATAGATTTAATATTTAGAATTTTTTAATTTAAATTTTTGAAATACATTATACTTTCACTGTGCATGTCCACCTCGAAACTCTACAGTGGTATCAGAGCCAACCTTGTTTGGTTCAATCATATATACATAATTTTTATGTGATACAAATTATGATTCATGCTATATAATTAATTATACTATGAATTATGCTTTCATATGATGATATGAATTGATGCATATCTGATCCACTACTTCATCATTCTGACATAAGGTTGTCCTAGCATAACAGGGTTATGCTGCAAGATTATCCTAGGATGATGAAAGTCCATATGTTACACTGGCACATATAGAATAATGCTGATATATATTAGTATAAATTAGTATTTTCAATTAGAATGTGCATGAGATCAAAGAAGCCCTCATTAAAAAAATATATATTAAGTGGTAGTGATATGCAACAATGGGTTAATCAATTCTTGATCAATTGATCAATTGGTGTCTAAAAAAGTACTAAAGATAGTTCCTTAATTGGTTCCATTATCTGACCTGATCAATTGATTAGTGTCTAAGAAAAGCAACGGAGGATCCCCACCTACTTACCTAGCCAATTTGATTAAGTGATCTTGATATTGAAAAAATTCTAATGTTCAAAATACTACTAGGGGCCTTCCTTTATGCTAGGTTAATGTTACATCATGAACTATGGCAAGCTTATTATGTTACCATAAAGCTTGTTATAAGGATTGATATATATTCCTGATGTATAAAAGATGCTTATGGTAATTTTAGATGTACTGCTTTATTGTATTATCACAAGAGCAGTAATATTCGAATTTGACTATATTAAAATGAAGAGTCTTACTTAACTAAAATATTATAGCTTGTTGTATTACCACAAGGCTAATAATATTTTAGAGACCAAGATATAATATTAAAAATTACATGAGATGCAATTGGAAAGAATTTTCTACCTATGAACTCATAAGGATTTGTTGTGTTAACACAAGATCATTATGAGAAATTAGGGTCTCAATCCCATTAAGATAAATATGCAATATATCTCGATCATCATAGTAGAGAATTATGATGTTCAATAAAATAATGGGAGGCACAGTTAAATCAAAAGATTTTATTTAATTGTGTAAGTCAATATGAGTTGTTTGCTTATGTAATGTTCTTTATTTATTATAGATTAAATTTTATAAATAGCATCTTCATTATCATTACGAGGAATCTTAGATTCCAACAAGTTGTCCGATTCTAATTATATGAACTGGTTGAAGAATTTAAAGATTATATTCACTTAAGAGAAACTCTCGTATATTCTTGATATCCCTGAAGCACAAGAGGTTGGGGATGATACCACTGAGGAGAAGGTATCTATATACAGGATGTAGAAGAATGATAGTTTAATAGTCAAGTACATCATACTGACCTCTATGAGCAATGAATTGCAGAGACAGCATGAGAGCATGGATACTCAATTTATACTCCTCAATCTTAAAGAGTTGTATGGAGAACAGAGTAGGACTGCTAGATATGAGATATTAAAGTAGTTATTCTGTGCTAGAATGACTGAGGGGTCATCCAAACAAGATCATGTCCTGAAGGTCATTGACCTGATCCCAGATTGGGTCAATTAGATTTTGTGATGCATGGAGAATTAAGTCAGGATTTGATCTTACAATCTCTCTCCAAATCATTCACTCAGTTTGTCATGAACTATCACATGAGCAAACTAAATACCTCCTTGCCTGAGCTATTAAATATGCTCAAAATAGTTGAGAGCCATATAAAGAAAGAAAAGACTCCACTTCTTCTTGTGGATAAAATTTTTAAGAAAAAATCAGGCTCTAAGGGTTCAAAGAAAGCACTGAACTCTAAAGGTGGTAAGATGAAGAAGAAGGAGAAGAAAGTCTCCGGACGGGGTACCTACTTTCATTACAGCAAGGTAGGACACTAGAAAAAAATTATAAATTATATCTTACAACTATAAAAGCTGGTGCAAGCGACGCACCAAAAAGTATGTATGAGATATATACAATTTTATCATTAAGTTCTTTCAATTCAAACTCTTGGATATTGGATACTGCCTGCGGTTCTCATATATGCAAATCATTACAGGGGCTGCAAAATATTAGAGTGTTGAGAAAGGGTGACTTCGAGCTCTATGGCACTGGAGGAGAGTCTATCCAAGCAGAAGTTGTGGAGACATATATGTTGAAGTTACCTTCTAAAAAGATCTTAGAGCTAAAAAACTATCATTATATGCTTAAGATCATTAAAAATATTATTTATGTACCGTTGCTATTGCAACGAGATTTAAAAATTAATGGAAAGAGCAATAGTTGCTCAATTTCTTTTTCTAATAAAATTTTTTATCATGACGTTGTTAATAATGGTTTTTTGATTCTGTCTAATGATAATATTTTTCATATAAATGAAAGTAAAAAATAAAAAAGAAAAAAGATTAATAATATTTTACTTTGGCATTGTCGACTTGGTCATATAAATGAGATAAGGATTAACAAGTTATACAAAGAAGAGTTCTTTGATCCTTATGATTATGAATTATTAGAAACTTATGAATCTTGTCTTATGGGGAAAATGACTAAGAATCTATTTAGTAGACATAAAAAATAGATAAATGAGTTATTAGGATTTATACATACCGATATATGTGATCCTATGACAACAGAAGCCAGAGAAGGATACTCTTATTTTATTACATTCACTAATGATTTATCTAGATTTGGATATGTGTATCTTATGAAACACAAATCTGAAGCTTTTGATAAATTTAAAGAGTATCAAAGTATGGTCGAGAAATAAACTAAAAAAAATATTAAAATCCTTCGATTTGATCGAGAAGGAGAATACTTATCCAATGAGTTTTTAGATCATCTTAAAAAAAATAAAATTCTCTAAGAGTGGACCTCTTCTTATACACCACAGCTAAATGGTGTAGCAGAAAGGAGGAATCGTACTTTATTAGATATGATGCGGTCCATGATGTGCCTTACAGGCTTGCTTATTTACTTCTGGAGATATGCTCTAGAAACTGCTGTCTATATCCTGAACCGAGTATCTTCAAAATCTTTGTCAAGCACTCCATATGAGATATAGAGAGGAAAAAAGTCTAATCTTAAGTATCTTAAGATATGGGGTTGTCCAGCTTATGTTAAGAGAAACTTTGGATATAAGCTGAGTGATAGGACAGATAAATACTTATTTGTAAGTTATCCTAAAGAGAGTATAGAATACCTCTTTTACCATCCTACTGAAAGATATCTTTTATGAAAAAAGTGTTTATCCTAGAAAGAAGCAGTGGGAAAAAAATTGAACTTGAAGAAGTTCAAGACCTACAAATAGAAGCACAAGATAATCCTCAACCAAAAATATCCATTGATAAGGTACAATCATAAAATATACCTTTTGAAAGGTCAGATAGAGTGCGAAATGCATCTATAAGATATGGTTTCATTATTGAGAATAATGAAGCCCACATCATTGAGAATGATGAATTTTTGACCTATACGAAAGCTGTCATGAGTAGAGACTCAAACAAATAGCTAGAGGCTATGAAATTCAAAATGGACTCTATATATTCCAATCAAGTATGAACTTTAGTTAATGCACCAGAGGGTGTGACCCCTATTGAATGCAAATGGATCTACAAGAAAAAGATTGGAGCAGATGGCCAAGTTGAAACCTATAAAGCCAGATTGGTAGCTAAAGATTTTCTGCAGAAATAGGGTATTGATTATGATGAAACATTTTCACCTGTTCCCATGCTCAAATCTATACGGATTATGCTTGCAATAGCAGCATACCATGATTATGAAATTTGACAAATGGATATGAAGACCGCCTTCTTTAATGGTTTTCTTGAGGAAGAGGTTTACATGTCTCAGCCAGAAAGATTTGTCTCAAAAGGGAGAGCAAATCAGATATGCAAGCTTAAAAAATCTATTTATAGATTAAAGTAGGCCTCGAAGAGTTGGAACATCTGCTTTGATGTAACAGTCAAAGAGTTTGACTTTATCAAAAATATGGATGAACCTTGTATATACAAGAAGACTGTGGGAGTGCCATTGTCTTCTTAGTTTTATATGTGGATGGCATACTTCTCATTGGGAATGATGTCCTAATGTTACAATCGGTCATGATATGGCTATCAAGTAAGTTTTTCATGAAGGATTTGGGCGAAGCATGCTATATACTAGGTATAAAGATCTATAAGGATAGATCTAAGAGGATGTTAGGCTTGTTCCAATCTAGGTACATAGATTTAGTGCTAAAAAGGTTTAGCATAGATGGAAGTAAAAGAGGTTACTTACCTATGAGTCAAGGCATACATCTTTCTAAAAGGATGTCTCCTAAAACACCAGAAGAGAAAAATAGAATGAGTTTTATACCCTATGCATCGGTAGTAGGGTCGATCATGTATGCTATGCTATGTATCAGGCCTAATGTTGCCAATGCCTTAGGCATAGTTAGTAAATTTCAGGCAGATCTAGGAGAGGATCATTGAAAAGTAGTGAAAAATATTCTCAAATACTTAAGAAGAACTAAAGATATTTTTCTGATATATGGAGGATCTGATCTAAAACTAGAAGACTATTCTGATTCTAATTTTCAATCAGACCCCGATGATAGCAAGTCCACTTAAGGATATATCTTTACTCTAAATGGTAGAGCAATTAGTTAGAAAAGTTTTAAGCAGCAGACTGTAGCTGATTCAACCACTAAGATAGAATACATAGCTGCAAGTGAAGCCACCAAAGAAGCTATTTAGATGAAGAAGTTCATCACTGAGTTAGGTGTCATTCTTGAGATTGAAAATTCAGTACTTTACTATGATAATACTGGAGCAGTTGCTCAAGCAAAGAAATTGAGTTCTTATCATAAATTCAAGCACATTCTAAGGCACTTCCATCTTATTCGTGAAATAGTCAAAAGACAAGATATAGTCATTAAACGAGTAGAAACAAAGAACAACATTGCAGACCTGTTCAGTAAGACTCTACTACAGCAGCAGTTCGATCACCACCTCGATTGTATAGGGATAAAATATAAGGACGATTGACTTTAGTACAAGTGAGAGATTAAAAGAAATATGCCCTACAAGCTAACCAAAATTTATATTTTGATAGGTTTTTCTTATAATCTTCCAGACTCATGTAATTAACACTTTAATAATAAAAGATATTTTTCATCATATGCTGCATCTTACTTTTGTAATGATTATGATGAACTTCATAAATCAGGACAATAATTTTAGAGTTATGATGAGATCATACCTATGAGATAAAATCTTAAAAATCCTGATTTAGAATATTTCTAGTCATAAGAGTATTGATTTGGAGATCAATATTTTGGATAGACTAGCACTTTCTATGTATGCTCGATGGAGAGGGTGACTGATCTCACAAGCTACTTGTCTGAGATACTAATATAAAGATGTGGGTGTTCATTAGAGAATGTGTTCACTAAATTGATCTAATTTAAGAAACATCTTATGGAATCTACTAACCCATCAAAAGATATTTTCTTATAGTGAGAGTTGTGTATGTAATCCTTTGACTTGAGACTACCATAAAATCTTGTATACATGAATCTATATTTTGGTTCATACTCATTCATGACTTAGCCATGTATGGGGTGATCTGGATATGATGGAATGCATATGGAGATTGTGAGTAGGTCAACATGGAATCGATCACTCCTCGTAAGAGGAGATCGCATCCTATTTGCTCTAATCGATTGATGATTCAAGAAGTCTTTGATTAAAATAAGATAAAAATTAAAAAAAAATTCTAATATTTATTAATCAAATCATCATTAATGATTAAAAAATATGCATATGATATTGGATTTGACATCATTCCATATCCAGAGTCATATTCAAAATGAAGGGAGATCGTAGGATTGAATTGCATAGTAACTTTTCATTGAAGGATATTTTTGATATTTCTATCAAAATTTTATATCTTTCAGATAGATATAATATATTACTAGATATCAATCTTATCTTATAGATTTGATCGAATTAAAGAATTTAATTCGATCACCAATTAGAAAGATTCTAATTACTGAAATCGGGTTAGCTCGATTAAACCTAGATCGGTTAGATTAAATTCTAATTAAATCAGATTGACTTGCACTCAGACCCACTACTAGCTAGATGTCAAACCTAATGGGTCACATACAAAGAGAATTGATCAAGGGTCTAATTGAATTAGATCATGTTTGTAAAATTGATATGCTAGCACATGTTGCAAATCCTAGCTCCTTGTTTTGAATTAGGTTCAAAATTGATTTCAAATTGGACTAATTAAATCTAAATTAATTCAAACCAATTTTGAGTTTGAGTTGGGTTAATCCTTGGCTACATGTACTAAGGATTTGACCTCATATAATCAGGTCCCCATGCATCAAGAATTTTTCTTATGCATGGGATGCATTTTTGTGCACAAAAGATCAAGTGGCATCCCATGAGATGGGACGCCCCTTCCTCATCTTTATCCAATGTTTCCATGGTGAAATAATTTTTTTAAGAATCATGATTTAATTCTAAGTGCAGAGGAGTCCTTCTGCGTCTAAATTGTTAAATGTATGTCCTAGAAGGCAATAAGGTAGATACATTATAATAAAGTTAAGACATAATTTTATACTTAATACATTGATTTAATCAATAAAAAAGTAAGTTTATTTTTCATTCAAGTGTGATGTGTCTTTAAATCATCTATAAAATTAATATTTCGATACATATTCTCAAAGTATTAAGAATTAAAGATATGTATTTAATTCCTAAATACTCCCGATCATAGTATCATCATGAGGATGGTGATCAATCCAGATAGATCGATGCACAGATCACTTTCTTCAGGATAGATGAGTCTCTGATCTATACTGTAGAGATACTAAGCGATGAATGTGGATAGTTGTTAGAGAACAACTAGTATTGAGCTTGATCATACGAGAGATCACTTAGATTTCTATTCGATCGTCAGTGATTGTCTCGATTCTATAGTTGTGTGATGATCTTTTGATCTGTGATGGTACGACTGCTCACAGTGAGACTACTAGAGTTTGACTGACACATAAACATGGTCTCAATGAGCCCTTATAGTAGATGTTGATGATAGTTGGTCCACTGTAGGAGTAAGGAGTGCTTCAAGATAGTATCTATCGATCTTGATAGAAAAAAGTAGTCCTATGAGATTTAAGAGGTTAAGTCTGAGAGTCTGTGGCCATAGCAGTGTGATTGATGGAAAAAAATTTTTATAAGCATCATAATTAGACTTGAGCTGATCGAATCTATCATATGACTGATGATAAGGTTTGACGATTTATCCATGACCTGCCATCTAGTCGGAACTCATGATAGAGGGACTAAATCACACATTAACTATAACTTGACATTCTTTTTTGGTTCTATTGGGTTACCACTACATACAGCTATGTATCACTGGTGGATTATAAGAGCTCACGAGGGTTGCTCAGGATCAACAATCCTTATGAGTTGAGTGAAATCATTTCGACCCATTAAAAAGAGTTTCAATAATACTATGATAGAAATTATTGTATATCTCACTACTAGATAGAATTAAATTTATAAGATCACACAACAAAGAGATTAGATCTGAAATAAGTAATTAGACTTATGAAATCTCAATTAGGCTTAGAGAAATCCTATTGGATTCAGGATAACCTTACTAGCACATAGTTGGATCCAATTTTCTCTTTACGTTTGAATTTTTTATTTAATAAGATTAATTCAAACTAAATTACTTGCTAATAATCTAAATGAATTAGATTAATTGGGCTTCAATTATTGAGTGTCAAGATTTTGCATCAAATGAATTAAGGGTGCAAGCCCTTAATTAATTTCCTTAATAGTTTTCTTTGGGCGCTACTTGATTTGATCCAGGTGGGCATGTCCATCCATTAGAGGGCATGTGGATCCATTACGGGGCATCTCTTGGGTGCAAAGTAGGGTGTGTTTTTATTGGTGCAAGGGCTCTAATAGTTGGTGCCTAATTGATTTTTTAAAGGAAGTCAAATAACTAATGATATAAGAAAACCTAATGCAAGTAGGACTTGTATTAAATGCATGTTTGATTTTGAATAGGATTCAAACCTTATGCCTATTTAAAGGGGCCTCTCCTAAGGTCTCTAGACACTTCAACTAGCAGCCCAATGCCCCCTTAGGAGAGCCCCACACTCCTTTTTTCTTCTCCCCTCTCTTCTCCCTTGGAGGTCCAACGTCCCACACCTTGGACATCCTCCATCTTCACGCCCAAAAGGGGTTTGGGCATCCCACTTGATTGTTGGTTTCATTTCCCTAGTTGCTTCATAATCTAGGAAAGAAAAAGTAAGAGAAGAAAAGAAGAAGAAGATCAAGAAAAGGATCAAAGAGTTGATCACGATCCAGGCTTCGTTCAGATTTGCAGGTTGATTTTTCTTAGAGAAGAAAAATTAATTTTAAGAGGGCTGTTTTAGATTGATCCTGAGTGGATACCCATAGAGATCGAATACTTGCACGGTTAAGAGAGAGCCTCTTCTCTTTCAGATCCAGATTTGAAGAAAAAAATTATGAAACAGGTATGTGATTCGATCACATTATCAATTTCAGCATATATTCAATTTCAGCATATGAAGTAGATCCTAGTGGTTTATATTTTATGCATGTATGATATAGATTAAAAAAAATTTTAATCTTCTATTCTGCTACTATATTTAGAAAAAAAATTTTGAAACATGCATGCATGCCCCAACACGAAAAATCCAACAGTGGTATCAGAGCCACGAGTTTCATATGTATGAAATTAACATACATATTTTGAAAAGAGTTTTAAAATCTAATTTTTTTCTTGATACATGAGATATATAGAAGAGTATTTTGAATATAAAATTTATTTTAGGTTTGATTTTAGAACATATAGTTGATATGTCAAAGTATGTATAGATCTGAATTTTATTCTAGAATGATTTCTAATTCATAATTATGTGATATGTAGATGCATACATAAATCTAAAATTTTATTTGACCTAATTCATGATTCATCTGTGAGATATATGATTGCATATTTAGGTCATAAAATTATTTTCAATATAATTCATGATTTGTATATGAAATATATGATATCATGTATTGATCTAAATTCTTGCTTAAATTTGAATTTTACATACATATATGAGATATATATTTGTATGTTAAATCTGAAATTATTTTCATAATTTAAAACTTACCTTTCATGCAAAAAATTTAAATCTAAAATTTAGTTTTGAAATATGAAATTTATGTTTATGCATGAGGGTTTTGGTTATGAAAAAATCAAAAATTAGGTTATGTAATTAGATTGCATCTAGGATTTTTGATTTGAATATTATAGATTTAATTTGATTAAATAATTGATCAAATCAAGTTAAGTGTTGATTAGGTTTAGATCAATTAAGTTATATGATCATGCAATTATTGTTGACCAAATTGATCGAATCCCATATGTAGAATCGATTGATCTAAGGACCTAATTCGGCTCAATGGCTTAAGCCTGACTTATTTGAGTTAACCTATTTGGATCAATTGACTTATTAGTATCTAAGGCAAGTAATTGAGAGGTGGTTATTTAATTAGTTTCATTAGCTAACCTAGGCAATTTATTGATGTCTAAGGAAAACAACGGGAGGACCCCCACCGATCTCGACTTATCTAGCTAATTTGGAAGATTGAGTCCTGAATAAAATTGCTTGGCATTTTAGTTTAGCCCATACCAATTAGATCAATCATATGATGATTGATTAGATGAGATCTAAATCTAAATCTTTTCACAAATATTAAGTCCATAGGTCTTCCTGTTGGGAATAGTGTCCCAAAGCCAATCATCAGCCTGTTGACGGTTGTGCTCCTTTTGTATTAGTACATGAATTATAAATAAATAAAAATTATTTTGATATTTTTTCATCACAAATATTTTATCTTCTAATGAACTCCTGTGTTGTGGTGAAGTCCTTAAGACTATTTAGACTCGACAAAGGAGGATTTGTCGCTTAGTCCTTAAACCTGTTCGCGACCAAATGATACGTTGTTACCAAGGATGACAACGTTTATCGAGCATAGGTCATTGTGTGCCATATGGGTTGGTTGTCCTCATAACCAAGGAGTGTGGAGACACTGGTATGGCATACAGGTGAGATGTAATGTTACATCTGCACTGAACGTGACCTACTCCGGAGCTATTTCTACTGTCAAGATTTGCTCCGATGGGATATGGGTATAAATGTCCCTCCGACCTGAGACCGCCATAGTGACTTGCAAGCAACTCACTGCATTTAGGCATTGGACTATCTGAATTTTTAATTCAGTGACGGAAGGCTGCTGGGTGTAGTCAAGTACTTGACTTGTCGGTGCATGTGTCAAGATAGGATTGACCACTCCAGTTTAGGAGCTGTGTACAGTCGTGTTTCAATTTAGCAAAACCTTGGCCAGGGTAGTCTTAGTGAGGAGTCACAGGACTAATTGAGTTGAGCACGATTCGGATGATCTCATCAAGGTTGACAGTTTAACCCTGAGTCATCCTAAACACAGAGGTCAAAAGAGATGAATTATACGATAACCATATTCACATAGGTTCTGAATGTTGCCATTGTGACTATTCGATCTATCCGATCATCAGGTACCATTGCTAGATGGTCACTTCGATTAGTACAGGAATTGGTTCCTGTGCTACTGGCTTAGGTTCGAACCTGCGAGGTCACACACATTAGAGGTTCCTTTCTGATCTGATGGTTGATTATGAGTCTTATGTGTCTGGGACTCTATGATTGAGAATTAGGATTCTCTGATCATGAGTTCCACACATTTTGGGTACCGGGGTCAAAATTTTGAATTTCAAATTTTGAATTTGAAATTTAAACTCTTTGATCAGGGTTTCATATCGATGGTCTCTGATGCCTAATTGCCCATCGGATTTGGACTCAATATTTATGAGAGATTTAATTAGTGATTTGATAGCTAATTAACTCAATTTGATTGAGTAATTATTTTTAGATCAAGTCCAATTGAATTAGATTCAGTTTGGATTAACCCGATTAGGTTAAGTGTTGATCTAATCGCTAAGGTGGTTTAGTCCCTGATTTGATCAGGGGTTAGGCTTAGTTAATTCCTGATTTGATTAGAATTTTATTGAGCCTAATTAAGTCTAATTGTGTTGGGTTTAATCTGGTCTAATTGTGCTTAACCTATTTTAATTAGGTTGGCTCAGTTTGAATCAAACCACCTTGTTTTAAATTCCCTGCACCACCCAACTTCCTTGCGCCCATTTGAATTCACGAGAAAAAATTTTCTCATGAATTTTCTCCCACGCAAAGCTCTCTCATGCCCATGTTTTTGTGCGCCAATTATTTGGATTAACTTGGTTTGTTACCCATCCAAATTCAAAGGGGTTTTGAATTTGAATGGATAACCAAATAACCATACGCCAGCTTATCCTCTTTTGTGCACCCCATATTCCACACAAGAAATGGTTTCTCGTGAAAGTCTCCACGCACAAAAAAAAAAAGCCATGCCATCTCTTCTTTCTCGCACAAATGGATGAGGATAAGATTGGTTGACACTTGAATTCAAATTTGATTTGAATTTAAGTGAGCAACCACCTCTTCTTATCCACTCACACGCTTTCAACATCTCTTGCGATGTTTTATAAAATGAGAAAGGGAGGGGGCATGGGCAATAAAAAAGAAAGAAGAGATAAGGGGCGTGGGGAGGTTCTGGAAAAATTTTGAAGTGTTCAAAATTTATCGAGAGGAGAGAAAAAGAAGAGAGAAGTGGGCGCAGGATTTTTGGTGTGTACCCTAGGGTTTCTACCTAGGGTTCGGGAAGTGAGATTGGTGTGCCACGAGTGTCGTGAGTCTATCAAATTTCAGGGAGAGATCCATCAGCCTCTCAACCAATCGTGCAGATGATTTGGAGCATCCGAGGAGTCGGCACACATCGATCGAAGGAGTTCGATCAACATCAGCCATCAAAAGAATGAAATCACGAACTAGCATTCGTGAGGAGCCAATCAGATGGGAGCTTCGTGTGGATAATCCACAGAGGTCAGACACTTGTGTGGCTATGACGTGATGATCAGAGCCCCCCGACGGTGATCAGATTACGATGATCGACTACCCGCAAAAGGTGATGTGTTCTGAACACAGTACAGTAAAAAGTTTACTGTTTCAAATTTGAATTTTAAATTTAAATGCATACTGTTGTATCATATTTAGATCTTAGTGTAGGGTTAATTAGTATTAATAATAAGATTAATTAATAATTCCACTGTAAAATAGTAATTTTGAAAAAGTTTTAAAATTACCATTTTACCCCTGCACTAAATTTTTGCTTAAAAATGGTATCAGAGCATGGTTCTAGAATATGATATACATATGCATGCGTAGATTAAGGTGTAATCTATAAGTTTAAATTTGAAATTCAAAATTTAAAATTTGAAATTTAAAATTTGTTAGAAGTTTCAAATTTAAAATTCAAAATTTGAAATTTGAATTTTGAATTTTGAAATTTGAAATTTGTTTGAAATTTTAAATTTAAAATTTGAAATTCAAAATTTAAAATTTGAAATTCAAAATTTAAAATTCAAAGATTGGAAATTCAAAATTTAAAATTTGGTTGAAATCTTAAATTTGAAATTTGAAATTTGAAATTTGAAATTTAAAATTTAAAATTCAAAATTTAAATTTTGAAATTGGTATATTTAGATATACTTGATCCAAGTAGTAAGTAATCTAATTGGGTTGGTTGCCATGGCCGTCCGATCATAGGAGAAAAGTAGGGTTTAAAGGCCCTCTCTTCCCATTCGATGGGGTCTCCTATGGTGGTAGAGGTGCCGATGCAATTATATCCCATACCGATGAAGCAGCGAAAGGACTTAATTATAAAATTTATCATGAATATATTAGATTAGATCTAAAAGAAAATTTATGATTTATTTTGAGTTATGAAATGAGCAATAGGATTGCTGTTTATGAATTGTGCTGACCCGTTTGTGAAATGAGTCAACACATTTGGTGAACAAAAAATAAAATCTTTCAAAATTTAAAAATTATTTTTGAAATGCCAAACCCTGACCCATCAGCCCAAGTACTTAATTAAAAGAATTAAGTGTTGTCTAGTAGGTCTAGAATTGTGAATTAAGACCTAAGATAGTTGCATAAACTTGTGGGTCAATGGGTTAGATGAATTAGGTCCATAATTGGGTTAGACCTAAGGTTAGCTTAAAAAATAGACTAAATGGAGTAATTGGTCAAATCTAATCAAAAGTTGAATTAGATTAGGTCAAGGATACTCTAGACTCAACTTCAATAGTTGTAGTTGAATGGGTCCATGTCTTTAACTAGACCAAGATGGACTTAATTTATGGCTACGCGGTGGAGCTCTATTTACTAAGTTGATCAAAATTAAAACTAATGAACTGGTTGGTGTCTAAGGTAAGTTCAGCAGTTTTGACTAGTGGTTCTTAAGCGGGAGCTACTCGCATTGATTCGATCATTGATGAGTTAATGGCAAATCTCCACCACTGATCTCACTTACCTGGCCAATCTGGTAAGTTAGATTTTGATTAGATCACTTGGTAATTAGAGCTTACCCATGTCATTAGGTAAATCAGTGTGACTGATTTAGGTGCTCCTAATGCCAGCTTTAATTAAATCCTTTTTAATCTGACTTGGTAAAGTCAGTGGGAGGATTGAAATTGGCTGGATGATTTCTTCTCTACTATCTTTTAATAAAATCCTCAAAAATTATTAGGTCCCTAAAATGAATAAGTTATAATGATAACTAAGTCAATGCCTCCCATTAAGTGAGTGATAATGAGTCCATTAGTTCAATGATCATTGGAGGCCCAAAGGCCTGGTGCTCATTGGCTAATGGAATTATTATTCATAATATGATAATTTGGTTGAGTCTTTCTGATGGTGGTTAGGTTGGCCGGCCAAAGTCGGGCCTGATCATTTATTGGTCTGATTCATCAAATTAAGTCATGTTAATGATTGGACCTAACCAGATCTTTTCAGTGGAGGCCAAAGCCTACTGATTAAGTTCTGGGGCAAAATCAATTACTAGAAGTTGTTTAGAGAAACAACTGGTTAAGAACCTACCCATAGATGCACATGGGTTGACCAACCAAAGTTGGGCTCGTGTGTAGTCTGTGTGGATTCTAGTACCCATTAAAGAATTAAAGTAATTCTTCGAATTGGAGGTTGAGGCTACCAGTTCATAAAAATATTGGGAAAAGTTTTAGACTAAAGTTCAAGTCTTTAGTATTAATTTATGTACTAATAGAGGTCTGGTTTTTCTTTATACAGCTATGGCCACTACCCTGTCACTCCGATCATTATTAGATAATGACAAGCTCATGGAACTTAATTTCGATAGCTGGTATCGAAAATTAAAAATCGTCTTTGATCATGAGCGGATCCTTTATGTAGTAACGGATCCAGCACCTGAGGAGCCAGCTCCGAATGCTAGTAAGGCGATCCGAGACACTTACCAGAAGTGGCTCAATGACCGCACCACCGTCCGATGTATTATACTGGCAGCAATGAATGATGAGTTCAGCCACAGGTTTGAGAATGCCCAGCCACAGGAGATGCTTCAAATGTTGAACGACTCCTTTGGCACGCCTGACGATGTTGAAAGGCACAAAACTAGTTGTGCTATTTTCAATGCTCGGATGAGGGATGGGGCCTCAGTCACTGATCATGTACTGTACATGATCGAGATGATCGAGTGCCTAAGCAAATTGGGTTTTCCTCTGTACGAGCAGCTCGGTAAGGATGCGATCCTTAATTCCTTGCCCAAGTCCTTCCTCCCATTTCTTACTCATTTTTGAATGACAAAGCCTGCAGTAAACTACCATGGGTTGTTAGGGTTGCTGCAGAACTTTGAGAATGATCACCAACTCCATAAGGAGTCGGTGAATGTAGTGGGAGGGTCTTCTTCTCATCGTCGACCCTTTGGGAAGGGGAAGAAGAATAAGAAGAAGAAGAATAAGAAGGTGCAGCCTCATTCTGGGATGGTTGCACAGGGTCAGATCAAGAAGCGCAAGCCCGACCAGAGCTAGGCGGAGTGCTTCTTTTGCAAGAAGTAGGGGCATTGGAAGAGGAACTATCCTTAATACATAGCCTCCCTGGACCCGAACAGGCCGAAGAAGAAGCAAGGTAATTATATGATAACTTCTTGCAACTTTTTTATTTGTGATACTACTACCTGGGTATTGGATACCGGAAGCCCTTATCATATTTGTAATTCGATGCAGGGTCTGCAGGTCAGTAGGAGATTTGATGAAGGCGAGAGGTTCCTGAATGTTGGAGATGGAAGCAAAGTTCCAGTTCTAGCTTTAGGAATCATGAGTCTTGTAATCAATTCTCATAATATAATTCTAAGTGAATGTCACTATTGTCCAAGCTTTTTATTAAATATTATTTCTATAGGCCTTTTGGCCATGTACAGTTATAATTTTTTAATAAAAGAAAATATTTACAATATCATTTTGAATGGTGTTACAATGTTTGTTGGACAATTAAATAATAGAATTTACTTACTATCACAGCCTGTTAATGTGGTTCAAAACTTCGATAAACGTTCTAGAATAGATAATGTGTCAGAAGTCTACCTTTGGCACTGTAGGCTAGGTCATATCAATAAGAACAGGATAAACAGGTTGGCTCAAGAAGAAATTCTTGAACTTGATGATTGTGAATCACTTCCAACCTGTGAGTCTTGTCTTCTTGGAAAGATGACCAAGTCACCTTTTACTGGAAAAGGTGAGCGAGCCAGTGAACTCTTGGGTCTAGTACATTCTGATGTATATGGACCTATGAGCTCAAGTGCAAGAGGTGGATATTTCTACTTCATAACCTTCACAGATGACCTATCGAGATATGGGTATGTCTACTTAATGAAGCATAAGTCGGAGTCGTTTGAAATGTTCAAACTATTCCGAAATGAGGTAGAAAAATAAATTGGGAAGTGTATTAAAATTCTTCGATCTGATCGAGGAGGTGAATACCTTTCCAATGAGTTTCTGACGTATCTAGAAGAGAATGGGATTCTCTCTCAGTGGACTCCTCCTGGAACACCACAGCATAATGGTGTGTCTGAAAGGAGGAATCGGACCTTATTGGACATGGTTTGATCCATGATGGGGTTTGCTGGTCTGCCGATCTTCCTCTGGGGATATGCGCTCGAATCGGCTTGTTACCTTCTAAATAGAGTTTCGAGTAAGTCTGTAGCCAAAACACCATATGAGATATAGATAGGACGTAAGCCAGTACTCTCGCACCTTAGGGTTTGGGGGTGTCCGGCTTATATTAAACGTTTAATTACAGACAAGCTTGGACCTAGGTCTGACAAGTGTAATTTTATAGGGTACCCAAAAGAGACCAAAGGGTATTATTTCTACCTTGCTGATGAGCAAAAGGTGTTTGTCAGCCTTAAGGTAATCTTTTTAGAAAAAGAGTTCCTTAGTGAAGGAACTGTTGCCTCTAAGGTCGAACTTGACGAAGTTCGACAGGTGAAAAAACCGACACATGTTACTAAACCTAAACCAGATTTGATTAGATCAGATCCGGAGCCCATTAATTATGCACCCTTAAGGCGGTCTGGTAGAGTACCACATCAACCGGACAGATACTATGGTTTCTTGGTCTGGGATGGCGATCCTGTCGAACTTGATGAAAACGATGAGAATCCGATCACCTACATGGATGCAATGCAGAGATCTGACTTTGAGAAATGGCTAGAGGCTATGAAATCCAAAATGGAGTCCATGAAGGTCAATGATGTGTGGACATTGGTTGACTCACCCGAAGAAGTGAAACCCATAGGGTGTAAGTGGGTCTTCAAGAGGAAGAGGGGCACAGACGGAAAGGTGGAGACCTATAAAGCCCATCTGGTTGCCAAGGGATATCGTCAATGTTATGGTATAGACTATGATGAGACGTTTTCTCCTGTGGTAATGCTCAAATCCATTCGGATTATGCTTGCGATAGCTGCCCATCTAGACTATGAAATCTGGCAGATGGATGTGAAGACAGCTTTCCTAAATGGAGAGCTGGACGAAAAGGTGTATATGATACAACCTGAAGGATTCACATCCACAAATGAGTCTAAGGTATGCAAGCTACAAAGGTCCATTTATGGACTTAAGCAGGCATCTCAGAGTTGGAACATTCATTTTGATAGGATGATCAAAACGTATGGCTTCGTTAAGAACGGAGAAGAGCCCTGCATTTATAAGTGGGCTAATGGTCCAGTAGTAGTATTTCTTGTATTGTATGTGGATGACATTCTCTTAATCGAGAATGATGTCCCTGCATTACAGGGAATAAAGATTTGGCTATCGTCACAGTTCTCCATGAAGGATCTGGGAGAAGCTTCCTACATCCTAGGGATGAGGATCTATAGAGATAGATCCAAAAGGCTGCCTGGCTTATCCCAGTCCACGTACATTGATACTATGCTGAAAAAGTTCAGCATGGAGAATTTCAAGAAAGGCTACCTACCGATAGGCCATGGAATTTCTCTCTTGAAAAGGGATTGTCCGACAACACCTCAAGAGAGAGAACGTATGGGTAGGATTCCATATGCTTCGGCAGTGGGATCTATCATGTACGCCATGACATGTACATGACCAGATGTGGCATACTCACTAGGGGTAGTGAGTAGATACCAATCTGATCCAGGGGAGAATCACTGGAAGGTTGTTAAAACCATCCTGAAGTATTTAAGAAATACTAAGGACCAGTGGCTTGTATATGGTGAATCGAACTTGAGACTTATAGGGTTTACAGACTCTAGTTTCCAGTCTGATCACGATGACAGCAAGAGTGTATCAGGATTTATTTTTACCCTTAATGGTGGGGCTGTTTGCTGGAAGAGTTTCAAGCAGCACACTGTGGCTGATTCAGTATGCGAGGCGGAGTATATTGCTGCATCAGATGCTGCCAAAGAAGTGGTGTGGCTGAGAAAATTCATCACCAAGCTCGGAGTAGCACTCTTCCTTGTTGGTCCAGTTTTGCTCTACTGTGACAGCTCTGGAGCCATTGCTCAGGCGAAGGAACCGAAGGCACACCAGCGGATGAAGCATATTCTACGCTGCTACCATCTTATCTGAAAGATCGTGGATCGAGATGATGTTGATCTTCAGAAGATCGACGGGAAGGAGAACCTGGCCGACCCATTCACTAAAGCCATTGCGGTGAAGGAGTTCAACGACTACAAGTCGAAGATGGGTATTAGGTACTACACCGATTGGCTTTAGGCCAAGTGGGAGATTATTGGAAATAGTGTCCCAAAGCCAATCGTCAGCTTGTTGACTGTTGTGCTCCTTTTGTATTAGTACATGAATTATAAATAAATAAAAATTATTTTGGTATTTTTTCATCACAAATATTTCATCTTCTAATGAACTCCTGTATTGTGGTGAAGTCCTTAGGATTATTTAGACTCGACAAAGGAGGATTTGTCGCTTAGTCCTTAAACCTGTTCGCAACCAAATGATATGTTGTTACCAAGGATGACAACGTTTATCGAGCATAGATCGTTGTGTGCCATATGGGTTGGTTGTCCTCATAACCAAGGAGTGTGGAGACACTGGTATGGCATACAGGTGAGATATAATGGTACATCTGCACTGAACGTGACCGACTCTGGAGCTATTTCTACTGTCAAGATTTGCTCCGATGGGATATGGGTATAAATGTCCCTCCGACCTGAGATCGCTATGGTGACTTGCAAGCAACTCACTGCACTTAGGCACTGAACTACCTGAATTTCTAATTCAGTGACGGAAGGCTACTGGGTGTAGTCAAGTATTTGACTTGTCGGTGCGTGTGTCAAGATGGGATTGACCACTCCAGTTTAGGAGCTCTGTACAGTCATATTTCAATTTAGCAAAATCTTGACCAGGGTAGTCCTAGTGAGGAGTCACAGGACTAATTGAGTTGAGCACGATTCGGATGATCTCATCAGGGTTGACAGTTTAACCCTGAGTCATTCTAAACACAGGGGTCAAAAGGGATGAATTATATGGTAACCATATTCACGTAGGTTCTAAATGTTGCAATTGCGACAATTCGACCTATCTGATCATCGGGTACCATTGCTAGATGGTCACTTCGATTAGTACAGGAATTGGTTCCTGTGCTACCGGCTTAGGTTCGAACCTACGAGGTCACATACATTAGAGGTTCCTTTCTGATCTGATGGCTGATTATGAGTCTTATGTATCTGAGACTCTATGATTGATAATTAGGATTCTCTGATCATGAGTTCCACACATTTTGGATACCGGGGTCAAAATTTTGAATTTTAAATTTTGAATTTGAAATTTGAACTCTTTGATCAGGATTTCATATCGATGATCTCTGATGCTTAATTGCCCATCAGATTTGGACTCAATATTTATGAGAGGTTTAATTAGTAATTTGATCACTAATTAACTCAATTTGATTGAGTAATTATTTTTAGATCAAGTTCAATTGAATTGGATTCAGTTTGGATTGACCCGATTAGGTTAAGTGTTGATCTAATCGCTAAGGTGGTTTAGTCCCTGATTTGATCAGGGGTTAGGCTTAGTTAATTCCTGATTTGATTAGAATTTTATTGAGCCTAATTAAGCCTAATTGTGTTGGATTTAATCTGGTCTAATTGTGCTTAACCTATTTTAATTAGATTGGCTTAATTTGAATCAAACTACCTTGTTTTAAATTCCCTGCGCCACCCAACTTCCTTGCGCCCATTTGAATTCATGAGAAGAAATTTTCTCATGAATTTTCTCCCACGTAAAGCTCTCTCATGCCCATATTTCTGTGTGCCAATTATTTGGATTAACTTGGTTTGTTACCCATCCAAATTCAAAGGGGTTTTGAATTTGAATGGATAATCAAATAACCATGCGCCAGCATATCCTCTTTTGTGCGCCCCATATTCCACACGAGAAATGGTTTTTCGTGAAAGTCTCCATACACAAAAAAAAAAAAAGGCCACGCCATCTCTTCTTTCTCGCACAAATGGATGAGGATAAGATTGGTTGACACTTGAATTCAAATTTGATTTGAATTTAAGTGAGCAACCACCTCTTCTTATCCACTCACATGCTTTCAACATCTCTTGCGATGTTTCATAAAATGAGAAAGGGAGGGGGCATGGACAATAAAGAAGAAAGAAGAGATAAAGGGCATGGGGAGGTTCTAGAAAAATTTTGAAGTGTTCAAAATTTATCGAGAGGAGAGAAAAAGGAGAGAGAAGTGGGCGTAGGGTTTTTGGTGTGTACCCTAGGGTTTCTACCTAGAGTTCGGGAAGTGAGATTGGTGTGCCATGAGTGTCGTGAGTCCACCAAATTTTAGAGAGAGATCTATCAGCCTCTCAGCCAACCGTGCAGATGATCCAGAGCATCCGAGGAGTTGGCACACATCGATCGAAGGAGTTCGATCAACATCAGCCATCAAAAAGATGAAATCACGAACTAGCATTCGTAAGGAGCCAATCAGATGAGAGCTTCATGTGGATGATCCACAGAGGTCAGACACTAGTGTGGCTATGATGTGATGATCAGAGCTCTCCGATGGTGATCAGATTGCGGTGATCGACTACCTGCAAAAGGTGATGTGTTCTGAACACAGTACAGTAAAAAGTTTACTGTTTCAAATTTAAATTTCAAATTTAAATGCATGCTGTTGTATCATATTTAGATCCTAGTGTAGGGTTAATTAGTATTAATTAATGAGATTAATTAATAATTCTGCTGTAAGATAATAATTTTGAAAAAGTTTTAAAATTTTCATTTTGCCCCTGCACTGAATTTTTGCTTCACTTCCACCATTGTAGATGTGCGGGCGTGCTACTGGTGTTGATTGTTCTCAGCTAGTTACAGTGGTTCAGTTGCACTAAAAATATGCAACTACACTATTAGCAAAGAGTTGCTCTAGGGTGAGGATGGGGTTAGGCCCAATAACTGTTAGGTGAGAGATCCAATGATGGTCTTGCATCTGCTTGTGAATAGTAGGTCGGGCTTAACTAAGGAGTGTGGTCAATAACTGTTAGGTAAGCCCACATGACTTAGAGACCAAGTCACTGCAACATACTTAGAGAAGTATCTGGGTAAAGAGTTATCAATGTATCAGTGTGCATGTTACCGATAACTGTTAGGTGAGGTACAAGGCATCGATGGGACCGCAGCACTCACTAAAAATCCATTTATCATGTTAGGACTTTTGTTTTTCACCCGAAGAGTGAAGGGATTCAAAAAATTAATGAAAGTTATTGTTTGCATCTTAAAATCCCTAGAAGTAAATATAATTTTAAAGTATAAAAGTCTAACTTGAATCTCTACTCTCGCAGTTAAACAATGTCAGCCTTAAACCCTCTAGCCCGCATCCTTGATTCCAATCGTTTGATCGAAATAAACTATAAAGACTGGCTAAGAAATCTCAAGATTATACTGATCTCAAAAAAATTAGATCATGTACTCGATTAGAAATCTATAGTGTTACTAAACTATCCTACTGCTGAGCAAAGAGCTGCTTATAAGAAATGGACGGATGAAGATAGTCGAATCAAGTGCTATGTGCTGGCATCTATGTCAAATGAGTTGCAAAGCCAGCATGAGTATATGCCCACTATCAGGGCTATGATCACTCATCTACAAGAGTTGTATGGTGAGCACAGCCATACAGCATGCTTTGAAGTATCCAAGAGACTCTTCAATTTGAAGATGCGTGAAGAGTAGTCAGTCCATGAGCACTGTATAATAGTGATCAAGGACATTGAGGAGCTTAGGAAGCTCGAGCTTAATATGCAAAAAGAATTACAAATAGATTTGATCCTTCAATCCCTTATGAGTTTATATAGTAAATTTATTATAAATTTTCATATGAACAAACTTGATCGCACTATATCCGAACTGGTTAATATGTTGATCACTACAGAAGGAACATTGAAGAGTTCAAGAGGCACTGTTCTCACTGTAGAGTGGACTTCTTCGAAGAGAAAGTCTAGTTGGAAGAAGAAGACTAAATCTGCTAAGAAGCAGAAGAAAAAGAGCAAGCCAAAGAAGGATATTCCAAAGAAGACTGAAGCAAAGAGAAAGTGTTTCCACCGTGATGCTAAAGGCCACTGGAGGAGGAATTGTGCACTCTACCTAGGGAGCCTAAAGACCAAAAAGAGTGATAAATCTTCAGAATGTATGCTCATAATTGAATCTAACTTTACCATTTCTTCTACTTCTATTTAGGTATTGGACTCTGGTTTGAGTGCTCATATATGTACCTCAATGCAGGGTCTAATAGAAAGTAGAAGGTTGAGGGAAGGTGACATGATCCTTCAGATCGATAATGGAGCAAAAGTTACTGCAGAAGTAGTTAGCACTTATCCTCTTCAATTACTATCAGGATTTAGATTAGATTTAAAATATTATTATTTTATTTCTGTAGCTAGTCAAAATTTGATTTCTGTGTCTGTGCTAGCATAGGAAGGTTTTGAATTTAATTTTAGTAAAGATTTTTATTTCATTTATTTATGAAATAAATTGGTTGCATGAGATCTTTTAATTGACAGTCTATATCACTTACATGTTGATGCGAATGTAAATTTGAACGAGCAAATAGTGAGTGCTGTAGGTCAAAAGAGATTCAAAGATGAAATTAACTAGAAGTACTTGTGGCATCATAGACTAGGCCATATTGGAGAGGACATGATAAGCAAACTGAAAAAAGATGAGATCCTTGGCTCTCTTCATCCAGAGTCGTATCCAGCTTGTAAATCTTGTCTTCGAAAAAAAATAATCAAGTTACCCTTTGTAGGACACGAGGAAAGGATCACTGAGTTACTTATCCTGGTACACACCGATGTGTGTGGGCCATTTGATGTGCAGGCTAAAAGTGGTTACAACTACTTTATTACTTTTACCAATGATCTGTTTAGGTATGGATATGTATATCTGATGAAACACAAGTCTGAAACTTTTGAAAAGTTCAAAGAATTCAGAAATGAAGTAGAAAAACAAACAAGTAAATCCATTAAGATTCTTCGATCTGATCGAGGAGGTGAATATCTTAGTCAAAAAATTTTGGGATATCTTAAAGACAACGGCATAGTCTCTCAATGGACTCCTCCCGAAACTCCTCAGCTTAATGGGGTATTCGAAAGGAGGAATAGAACTTTCATTGATCTATCCTTATATCTTTGGGGATATGCCTTATTAACTACCATTCACTTGTTGAATAAGGTTCCATCAAAATTTATTTTTACCACATTGTATGAGATATGGTACGGTAAGAAGCTGAGTCTAGGTTATCTTAAGACTTGAGGATGTCTGGCTTATGTCAAGAGATAGATGGCTGATAAATTAGAGGATAGATCTGTAATAGCTCATTTTATAGGGTATCCAAAAGAATCAATGGGATATTACTTCTATTTTTCACAAGATCATAATGTGATTGTGAGTCAGAACGTCATATTCCTAGAAAAATAGTTTATCTAGGATGGTGACAGTGGGAGGTTAGTTGTGCTCGAAGAAAAGATCTCTAAAGAGTAAAGAGCTATAAATCCTTAGGAATCATTATTCATGAACCAGTAGTTGACGTTCCTCTACCACCTTATAGATCTAGCAAGGTCTCCCAACTTCTTGAAAGGTATTTGAGTATGCTTATGGAAGAAGTAAAAGAAATATTCCTTATGGGAGATAAGAGTCATGGTGATGATCTTAATACCTTTAACGAGGTAATGTCTGATATTGATTTCGAGAAATGATTAGATACAATGAAGTCAGAAATTGACTCGACGCATTCAAACCAAGTATGGACCTTAGTAGATCACCTGAGGGTATAGTATCCATTGGCTGTAAATGGATCTATAAAAAAAAAAGTAGGTATCGATGGTAAGATAGAGACCTATAAAGCTAAGGTTGTGGCAACAAATTATAATCAGCATAAGGGCATTGACTATCAAAAAACCTTCTTGCTCGTAGCCATGCTAAAGTCTATCCGCACTCTGGTTGCTATTGCAGCTTATTATGATTATAAAATCTGGTAGATGGATGTGAAAATTGCCTTCGTAAATGGATATCTTGAGAAAAATATCTATATGGAGTAGTCTTTAAGTTTCACATCTGATGATGGTGATCACAAAGTTCGCAAGTTGCAAAGGTCTATATATGGATTAAAGCAAACTTCTCGAAGTTGGAATTATCATTTTGATGATGCAATCAAATTATTTGATTTCATAAAAAATAAAAAAAAATCTTGTATATACAAAAGGGTCAATGGGAGTGCAATAACATTCCTCGTATTATATGTGGATGATATTCTCCTCATTGGAAATGATATTCTCATGTTAACCATGGTCAAAAGATGGTTATATAAGGAATTCTCTATGAAGGGCCTAGGGAAAGTATCTTATATTCTTGGAATAAAGGTCTATAGGAATAGATCTAAAAAGATGCTAGGCCTATCACAAAAGCTGTACATAGAGAAGGTGCTGAAAAGATTCAGCATGGAAAACTCTAAAATAAGATTTTTACCTCTTAGGCATGATATTAATCTTTCCAAGATGATGTATCTGACCACATCTGAAGAAGTTCCATGGATGAGTATGATTCCTTATGCCTCAGCCATAGAGAGCCTCATATATGTCATATTGTGTACTCGATCTGATATTGTATTTACTGTGAGTGTCACGAGTAGGTATCAGTCAAATCCAGATGAGGAGTACTGGATAGCTGTGAAGAACATCCTTAAGTACTTGAGAAAAATTAAGGATTTGTTCTTGATCTTTGGAGGAGATTCTAAGTTGCGAGTCGAGAGGTATACTGATTCAGACTTCATATTTGATCCTGATGATAGAAAGTCTATATCAGGATATGTGTTCATTTGTAATGGTGGCGCAGTCAGTTAGAAGAGTTTCAAGCAATCCATCATAGCGGATTTGACCACAGAAGCTGAATATATCGCAGCTTCAAATGCTGCAAAGGAAGGCTTTTGGTTCAAGAAATTTATCGCAGAACTTGGGGTCATGACATTAGATGCCATATTACTTTATTGCGACAACAATGGAGTCATAGCACTTGCTAAGGAGCCAAGGTCTCATCAAAAATTAAAGCACATCGAGCCACGGTATCATATCATACATAACTACCTCGAAAAGAAATATGTCAAGGTACAAAGAGTAGACTTCACGGACAATGAGGCAGATCCACTGACAAAATAATTGAGCCAGCCAAAAATGGAAGTCTACCTTGAGAATATAGGACTTAGATTAGTGGCCAATTGACTTTAGTTCAAGTAGGAGATTGTTAGATGTATGTCCTAGAAGCCAATATGGCAGATATATTGTAATAAAATTAGGATATAATTTTATACTTAATATATTAATTTGATCAATAAAAAGGTAAGTTTATTTTTCATTCAAGTGTGATGTATCCTTAAATCATCCATAGAATTAATATTTCAATACATATTCTCAAAGTATTGAGAATTAGAGATATGTATTTAATTTCTAAATGCTCTCGATCATAGTATCATCATGAGGACGGTGATCGATCCAGATAGACCGACACACAAATCGCTTACTTCAAGATAAATGAGTCTCTGATCTACAGTATAGAGACATTAAGCGACGAGTGTGGATAATTATTAGAGAACAACTACTACTGAGCATGACCATATGAGAGATCACTTAGATTTCTACTTGATCGTCAGTGATTGTCTCGATGCTGTAGTTGTGCGAATGATCCTTTGATCTATGATGGTATGACTGCTTGCAGTGAGATTACTGAAGTTTGACTGACACATAAATATGATCTCAATGAGCCATTGTAGTGGATGTTGGTGACAGTTGCTCTACTGCAGGAGTAGAGTGCACATCAAGATAAAATCTATCGATCTTGATAGAAAGAAGTAGTCCTATGGGATTTGAGAGACTAAGTTCGAGATTCTGTGGCCACAGCAATGTGATTGATAGAAAAAAGATTTCATAAGTATCACAATTGAACTTGAGCTGATCGAATCTATCATATGACTAATGATGAGGTTTAACAATTTATCCATGACCTGCCATCTAGTTGGGACTCACGATAGAGAGACTGAATCATATATTAACTACACCTTGAGATTTTTTTTGAAGTGAATTTCAGTGCAGGGGTAAAATGATAATTTTAAAACTTTTTCAAAATTATAATTTTATAGTAAAAATTATTAATTAATCTAATTAATTAACATATATTAATCCTACATAAGGATCTAAATATGATATATATAGCATGCATTTAAATTTAAAATTTAAACTTCTACAGTAAATATTTTACTGTTATGTGTTCAAAACATATTACCTTCATGCAGGTAGTCGATCGCTGCAGTCTGATCACCGTTGAAAAGGTCTGATCGTTGCAATGCAACCACACAGTATGTCTGGTCTTCGCAGATCATCCACACGAAGCTCCCGATTTGATCAGCTCCTCACGAATGCTAGTTCGTTGTAGAACCCTTTCGACGGCTGATGCTGATCGAACTCCTTTGATCGATGTCTGTCAATTTCTTGGATACTCTGGATCATCAATAGAGATAGTAGAGAGGTTGATGAAGCTCTCCCTAAAGTTTGGTGGACTCACGACACTCGTAGCTCACCTTCTCACTTCCCGAACCCTAGGTAGAAACCCTAGGGTACTCTCAGAAAAACCCTGCGCCCTTTCTGTTTCCTTCTTTTCTTTTCTTTTCTCACGCAGAAGGCCTTTCTCATGCCACCCTTTCTCTCTCAGATCAAATATATACACATGCCCCACCTTTTCTTTCTTTTTAAAATGGTGCAAGACCGCGTCTTTACAGCATTTTCACCGCGTGAGAGGATAAAGCTAGGTGGTTGCTCACTTGAATTCAAATTGAATTTGAATTCAAATGCCAACTAACCAATCTTTATCCACTCTTGGCATGAGAAGAAGGGGGCATGGGTTCTTTGTGCATGGAGAATTTACACGAGAAACTTTTTTTCGTATAGAGAATGGGGTGCATAAAAGGATAAGGTGGCGCATGGATTAGTTGCCCATTCAAATTCAAACATTATTTGAATTTGAATGGCCAACCAACCTTATCATTATCCACACAAATGGTGCACAAGGGAGGGGCATGGGAAGGCTTCTGCATGAGAGAAAATTTACGAGAACTTGTTTCTCATGAATTTAAATAGGCGCAGGTGGGTGAGGTGGCGCAGGGAGATAAGTCAAAGGTGGTTTGAAATTTTAAACCAATCTAATTGAACCAACTTTATCAAAATAGGTTAGGCACAATTAGACTAAGTTAAACCCAACATAATTAGCCTTAATTAGGCTCAATAAAATTCTAATTAAATCAAGAATTGACTAAGCCCATCTTCTGATCAGATCAGGGACCAAACCACCTTGGCGATTAGGTCAACTCTTAACCTAATCGGATCAAACCCAACTGAATCCAATTCAATTGGACTTGATCTAAAAATAATTACTCAATTAAATTGAGTTAATTAGTGATCAAATCACTAATTAAACCTCTCATAAATATTGAGTCCAAGTCCAATGGGCAATCGGGCATCAAAGTCCATCGATATGAAACCTTGATCGAAGAGTCCCAAACCAGTGGGACTCTTGATCCCGGTACCCAAAATGTGTGGAACTCATGATCAGAGAATCCTGATTCTCGATCACAAAGTCTCAGACATATAGGACTCAGAGTCTCCAAGCATTAGGACTCTTGGTCGAAGAGTCTCAGTCCAGTGGGACTCTTCACCAGCCATCAGATCAGATAGGAACCTCTAATGTGTGTGACCCTGCAGGTTCGAACCTAAGTCGGTAGCACAGCAACCAATTTCTGTACTAATCAAAGTGACCATCTAGCAATGGTATCCGACATTCGGATAGGTTGAATAATCGCAATCGCAACACTCAGAATCTACACGAATATGGTTACTGTATAATTCATCCCTTTTGACCCCTGTGTATAGGATGACTCAGGGTTAAACTGTCAACCCTGATCAGATCATCCGAATCGTGCTCAACTCAAACAGTCCTATGACTCCTCACTAGGACTACCCTGACCAAGGTTTTGCAAAATTGAAACACGACAGTACACAGCTCCTGAACTGGACTGGTCAATCCCATCTTGACACACGCACCGATAAGTCAAGTACTTGACTACACCCAGCAGCCTTCCGTCACTGAGTTAGAAATTCAGATAGTCCAGTGCCTAAGTGCAGTGAGTTGCTTGCAAGTCACCGTGGTGGTCTCAGGTCAGAGGGACAGTTATACCCATATCCCATCGGAGCAAATCTTGACAGCAGAAAAAGCTCCAGAGTCGGTCACGTTCAGTGCAGATGTACCCTTACATCTCACCTGTATGCCATACCTGAAGTGATTTCAGTGCAGGGGTAAAATGATAATTTTAAAACTTTTCAAAATTATAATTTTATAGTAGAAATTATTAATTAATTTAATTAATTAATATATATTAATCCTACACAAGGATCTAAATATGATATATATAGCATGCATTTAAATTTGAAATTTAAACTTCTACAACAAATATTTTACTGTTATGTGTTCAGAATACATTACCTTCGTGCAGGTAGTCGATCGCTGTAATCTGATCACCATCGGAAAATTCTGATCATCACAATACAGTCACACAGTATGTCTGGCCTCTGCAGATCGTCCATATGAAGCTTTCGGTCTGATCGGCTCCTCACGAATGCTAGTTCATTGCAGAATCCTTTCGACGGCTGATACTGATCGAACTCCTTCGATCTTGATCTGCCGACTCCTCAGATGTTCTGGATCATCAGTAGATATACTTGAGACTTTGATGAAGCTCTCTCTAAAATCTGGTGGGCTCACGACACTCGTAGCTAACCTTCTCACTTCCCGAACCCTAGGCAGAAACCCTAAGGTACTCACAGAAAAATCTGCGCCCACTTTCTTTCTTTTCTTTTCTCTCAGAAGTTTTTTGAACTTTGATTTCACGCACAAGGCCTTCTCACGCCACTCTTTCTTTCTCAGATTTAATTTTCTGCATGCCCCATCTCCTTTTCTCTTTTAAAACAGTGCAACTGTGTCTTTATCGCGTGAGAGGATAAAGGTAGGTGGTTGCTCACTTGAATTCAAATCGAATTTGAATTCAAATGCTAACCAACTTATCCTTATCCACTCAAGGCATGAGAAGGGAGGGGCATGGGCTTCTTTGTGCATGGAGAGTTTACACGAGAAACCTTTTCTCGTGTAGAGCAAGTGGCGCACATGGGATGAGGTGGCGCATGGGATTAGTTGCCCATTCAAATTCAAACTTCATTTGAATTTGAATGGCCAACCAACCATCTTTATCCATTCAAAATGGCACACAAAGAAGGGGCATGGGAAGGCTTCTACATGGGAGAAAATTCATGAGAACTCATTTCTCGTGAATTCAAATAGGCGCAGGTGAAGTGAGGTGGCGCAGGGAGATAAGTCAAGGTAGTTTCAAACCTAATTGAACCAACCTTATTAAAATAGGTTAGGCACAATTAGACTAAATTAAACCCAACACAATTAGGATAAATTAGGCTCAATAAAATTCTAATCAAATCAGAAATTAACTAAGCCCAACCTCTGATCAGATCAGGGACCAAACCACCTCGGCGATTAGGTCAACTCTTAACCTAATCGGGTCAAACCCAACTGAATCCAATTCAATTGGACTTGATCTAAAAATAATTACTCAATCAAATTGAGTTAATTAGTGATCAAATCACTAATTAAACCTCTCATAAATACTAAATCTAAATCCAATAGGCAATCAGACATCAAAGTCCATCGATATGAAATCTTGATCGAAGAGTCCCAAACCAGTGGGACGCTTGACCCCGATACCCAAAATGTGTGGAACTCATGATCAGAGAATCCTAATTCTCAATCATAGAGTCTCCGAGCATTAAGACTCTTGGTCGAAGAGTCTCAGTCCAGTGGGACTCTTCACCAGCCATCATATCAGATAGGAACCTCTAATGTGTGTGACCCCGCAGGTTCGAACCTAAGCCGGTAGCACAGGAATCATTTCCTGTACTAATCGAAGTGACCATCTAGCAATGGTATCCGACATCTGGATAGGTCGAATAGTCATAATCACAATATTCAGAACCTACGCGAATATGGTTACTATATAATTCATCCCTTTTGACCCCTGTATATAGGATGACTCAGGGTTAAACTATCAACCCTGATCAGATCATCCGAATTGTGCTCGACTCAAATAGTCCTGTGACTCCTCACTAGGACTACCCTGGCCAAGGTTTTGCTAAATTGAAACATGACTGTACACAGCTCCTGAACTGGAGTGGTCAATCCCATCTTGACACACGTACCGACAAGTCAAGTACTTGACTACACCCAACAACCTTCCGTCACTAAATTAGAAATTCAGGTAGTCCAGTGCCTAAGTGCAGTGAGTTGCTTGTAAGTCACCGTGGCGGTCTCAGGTCGGAGGGACATTTATACCCATATCCCATTGGAGCAAATCTTGACAGCAGAAAAAGCTCCAGAGTCGGTCACGTTCAGTGCAGATGTACCCTTACATCTCACCTATATGCCATACCTGAAGTGATTTCAGTGTAGGGGTAAAATGATAATTTGAAAATTTTTTCAAAATTATAATTTTACAGTAAAAATTATTAATTAATCTAATTAATTAACATGTATTAACCCTACATAAGGATCTAAATATGATATATATAGCATGTATTTAAATTTAAAATTTAAACTTCTATAGTAAATATTTTACTGTTATGTGTTCAGAACACATTACCTTCATGCAGATAGTCGATCGTTGCAATCTGATCACCGTCGAAAAGGTTTGATCATCGCAATACAGCCACACGATATGTCTGACCTCTGTGGATCATCCACACGAAGCTTTCGATCTGATCGGCTCCTCATGAATGCTAGTTCATTGCAGAACCCTTTCGACGGCTGATGCTGATCGAACTCCTTCGATCCTGATCTGCCAACTTCTTGGATGCTCTGAATCATCAATAGATGTACTTGAGAGGTTGATGAATCTCTTTCTCAAATCTGGTGGGCTCACGACACTCGTAGCTAACCTTCTCACTTCTCGAATCCTAGGCAGAAACCCTAGGGTACTCACAGAAAAACCTGCGCCCACTTTCTTTCTTTTCTTTTCTCTCAGAAGTTTTTTGAACTTTGATTTCATACACAAGGCCTTCTAACGCCACTCTTTCTTTCTCAGATTTAATTTTCCGCACGTCCCATCTCCTTTTCTCTTTTAAAATAGTGCAACCTTGTCTTTATCGCGTGAGAGGATAAAGGTAGGTGGTTGCTCACTTGAATTCAAATCAAATTTGAATTCAAATGCCAACCAACTTATTTTTATCCACTCAAAGCATGAGAAGGGAGGGGCGTGGGCTTCTTTGTGCATGAAGAGTTTACACGAGAAACCTTTTCTCATATAGAGCAAGTGGCACACATGGGATGAGGTGGCGCATGGGATTAGTTGTCTATTCAAATTCAAACTTCATTTGAATTTGAATGGCCAACCAACCATCTTTATCCATTCAAAATGGTGCACAAAGAAGGGGTGTGGGAAGCCTTCTGCATGGGAGAAAATTCATGAGAACTCATTTCTCGTGAATTCAAATAGGCGCAGGTGAAGTGAGGTGGTGCAGGAAGATAAGTCAAGGTGGTTTCAAACAAAATTGAACCAACATTATTAAAATAGGTTATGCACAATTAGACTAAATTAAACCCAACATAATTAGGCTTAATTAGGCTCAATAAAATCTTAATCAAATCAGGAGTTGACTAAGCCCAACCCCTGATCAGATCAGGGATCAAACCACCTCGACGATTAGGTCAACTCTTAACCTAATCGGATCAAACCCAACTGAATCCAATTCAATTGGACTTGATCCAAAAATAATTACTCAATCAAATTGAATTAATTAGTGATCAAATTACTAATTAAACTTCTCATAAATACTGAGTCCAAATCCAATGGACAATCGGGCATCAAAGTCCATCGATATGAAACCTTGATCGAAGAGTCCCAAACCAATGGGACTCTTGACCCCGGTACTCAAAATGTGTGGAACTCATGATCAGAGAATTCTGATTCTCGATCATAAAGTCTCAGACATGTAGGACTCAGAGTCCCCAAGTATTAGGACTCTTGGTCGAAGAGTCCCAGAATAGTGGGACTCTTCACCAGCCATCAGATCAGATAGGAACCTCTAATGTGTGTGATCCTGCTGGTTCGAACCTAAGTCGGTAGTACAGGAATCAATTTCTGTACTAATCAAAGTGACCATCTAGCAATGGTATCCGACGTTCGGATAGGTTGAATAATCACAATCGCAACACTCAAAATCTACACGAATATGGTTACTGTATAATTCATCCCTTTTGACCCCTGTGTATAGGATGACTCAGGGTTAAACTGTCAACCCTGATCAGATCATCCGAATCATGCTCAACTCAAACACTCCTGTGACTCCTCACTAGGACTACCCTGACCAAGGTTTTGCAAAATTGAAACACGACTATACACAGCTCCTACACTGGATTGGTTAATCCCATCTTGACACACGCACCGATAAGTCAAGTACTTGACTACACCCAGCAGCCTTCCATCACTGAATTAGAAATTCAGATAGTCCAGTGCCTAAGTGCAGTGAGTTGCTTGCAAATCACCGTGGTGGTCTCAGGTCGGAGGGACAGTTATACCCATATCCCATCGGAGCAAATCTTGATAGTAGAAAAAGCTCCAGAGTCGGTCACGTTCAGTGCAGATGTACCCTTACATCTCACCTGTATGCCATACCTGAAGTGATTTCAGTGCAGGGGTAAAATGATAATTTTAAAAATTTTCAAAATTATAATTTTATAGTAAAAATTATTAATTAATTTAATTAATTAATATGTATTAATCCTACACAAGGATCTAAATATGATATATATAGCATGCATTTAAATTTAAAATTTAAACTTCTACAACAAATATTTTACTGTTATGTGTTCAGAATACATTACCTTCGTGTAGGTAGTCGATCGCTGTAATCTGATCACCATCGGGAAGGTCTGATCATCGTAATACAGTCACACAGTATGTTTGGCCTCTGCAGATCATCCATATGAAGCTTTCAGTCTGATCGGCTCCTCAAGAATGCTAGTTCATTGCAGAATCCTTTCGACGGCTGATACTGATCGAACTCCTTCGATCTTGATCTGCCGACTCCTCAGATGTTTTGGATCATCAGTAGATATACTTGAGACTTTGATGAAGCTCTCTCTAAAATTTGTTGGGCTCACGACACTCGTAGCTAACCTTCTCACTTCCCGAACCCTAGGCAGAAACCCTAAGGTACTCACTAAAAAATCTGCGCCCACTTTCTTTCTTTTCTTTTCTCTCGAAAGTTTTTTGAACTTTGATTTCATGCACAAGGCCTTCTCACGCCACTCTTTCTTTCTCAGATTTAATTTTCTGCATGCCCCATCTCCTTTTCTCTTTTAAAACAGTGCAACTGTGTCTTTATCGCGTGAGAGGATAAAGGTAGGTGGTTGCTCACTTGAATTCAAATCGAATTTGAATTCAAATGCCAACCAACTTTTCCTTATCCACTCAAGGCATGAGAAGGGAGGGGCATGGGCTTCTTTGTGCATGGAGAGTTTACACAAGAAACTTTTTCTCGTGTAGAGCAAGTGGCGCACATGGGATGAGGTGGCGCATGGGATTAGTTGCCCATTCAAATTCAAACTTCATTTGAATTTGAATGGCCAACCAACCATCTTTATCCATTCAAAATGGCACACAAAGAAGGGGCGTGGGAAGGCTTCTACATGGGTGAAAATTTATGAGAACTCATTTCTCGTGAATTCAAATAGGTGCAGGTGAAGTGAGGTGGCGCAGGGAGATAAGTCAAGGTAGTTTCAAACCTAATTGAACCAACCTTATTAAAATAGGTTAGGCACAAATAGACTAAATTAAACCTAACACAATTAGGATAAATTAGGCTCAATAAAATCCTAGTCAAATCAAAAATTAACTAAGCCCAACCCCTGATCAGATCAGGGACCAAACCACCTCGGCGATTAGGTCAACTCTTAACCTAATCGGGTCAAACCCAACTAAATCCAATTCAATTGGACTTGATCTAAAAATAATTACTCAATCAAATTGAGTTAATTAGTGATCAAATCACTAATTAAACCTCTCATAAATACTAAATCCAAATCCAATAGGCAATCAGACATCAAAGTCCATCGATATGAAATCTTGATCGAAGAGTCCCAAACCAGTGGGACTCTTGACCCCGATACCCAAAATGTGTGGAACTCATGATCAGAGAATCCTGATTCTCAATCACAGAGTCTCCGAGCATTAAGACTCTTGGTCGAAGAGTCTCAGTCCAGTGGGACTCTTCACCAGCCATCATATCAGATAGGAACCTCTAATGTGTGTGACCCCGCAGGTTCGAATCTAAGCCGGTAGCACAAGAATCATTTTCTGTACTAATCGAAGTGACCATCTAGCAATGGTATCTGACGTCCGGATAGGTCGAATAGTCATAATCACAATATTCAGAACCTACGTAAATATGGTTACTGTATAATTCATCCCTTTTGACCCCTGTATATAGGACGACTCAGGGTTAAACTGTCAACCCTGATCAGATCATCCGAATCATGCTCAACTCAAATAGTCCTGTGACTCCTCACTAGGACTACCCTGGCCAAGGTTTTGCTAAATTGAAACATGACTGTACACAGCTCCTGAACTGGAGTGGTCAATCCCATCTTGACACACGCACCGACAAGTCAAGTACTTGACTACACCCAACAACCTTCCGTCACTAAATTAGAAATTCAGGTAGTCCAGTGCCTAAGTGCAGTGAGTTGCTTGTAAGTCACCGTGGCGGTCTCAGGTCGGAGGGACATTTATACCCATATCCCATTGGAGCAAATCTTGACAGCAAAAAAAGCTCCAGAGTCGGTCACGTTCAGTGCAGATGTACCCTTACATCTCACCTGTATGCCATACCTGAAGTGATTTCAGTGCAGGGGTAAAATGATAATTTTAAATTTTTTTCAAAATTATAATTTTACAGTAAAAATTATTAATTAATCTAATTAATTAATATGTTTTAATCCTACATAAGGATCTAAATATGATATATATAGCATGTATTTAAATTTAAAATTTAAACTTCAATAGTAAATATTTTACTGTTATGTGTTCAGAACACATTATCTTCATACAGATAGTCGATCGTTGCAATCTGATCACCGTCGAAAAGGTCTGATCATCGTAATGCAACCACACGATATGTCTAACCTCTGTGGATCATCCACACGAAGCTCCCGATCTGATCGGCTCCTCATGAATGCTAGTTCATTGCAGAACCCTTTCGACGGCTGATGCTGATCGAACTCCTTCGATCCTGATCTACCGACTTCTTGGATGCTCTGAATCATCAATAGATGTACTTGAGAGGTTGATGAATCTCTCCCTCAAATCTGGTGGGCTCACGACACTCGTAGCTAACCTTCTCACTTCTCGAATCCTAGGCAGAAACCCTAGGGTACTCACAGAAAAACCTTCGCCCACTTTCTTTCTTTTCTTTTCTCTCAGAAGTTTTTTGAACTTTAATTTAATGCACAAGGCCTTCTCACGCCACTCTTTCTTTCTCAGATTTAATTTTCCACACGTCCCATCTCCTTTTCTCTTTTAAAACAGTGCAAACTTGTCTTTATCGCGTGAGAGGATAAAGGTAGGTGGTTTCTCACTTGAATTCAAATCAAATTTGAATTCAAATGCCAACCAACTTATTTTTATCCACTCAAAGCATGAGAAGGGAGGGGCATGGGCTTCTTTGTGCATGAAGTGTTTACACGAGAGACCTTTTCTCGTGTAGAGCAAGTTGCACACATGGGATGAGGTGGCGCATGGGATTAGTTGTCTATTCAAATTCAAACTTCATTTGAATTTGAATGGCCAACCAACCATCTTTATCCATTAAAAATGGTGCACAAAGAAGGGGTGTGGGAAGCCTTCTGCATGGGAGAAAATTCATGAGAACTCCTTTCTCATGAAATCAAATAGGCACAGGTGAAGTGAGGTGGTGCAGGAAGATAAGTCAAGGTGGTTTCAAACAAAATTGAACCAACATTATTAAAATAGGTTATGCACAATTAGACTAAATTAAACCCAACATAATTAGGCTTAATTAGGCTCAATAAAATCTTAATCAAATCAGGAGTTGACTAAGCCCAACCCCTGATCAGATCAGGGACCAAACCACCTCGACGATTAGGTCAACTCTTAACCTAATCGGATCAAACCCAACTGAATCCAATTCAATTGGACTTGATCCAAAAATAATTACTCAATCAAATTGAATTAATTAGTGATCAAATCACTAATTAAACTCTCATAAATACTGAGTCCAAATCCAATGGACAATCGGGCATCAAAATCCATCGATATGAAACCTTGATCGAAGAGTCCCAAACCAATGGGACTCTTGACCCCGGTACCCAAAATGTGTGGAACTTATGATCAGAGAATCCTGATTCTCGATCACAAAGTCTCAGACATGTAGGACTCAGTGTCCCCAAGTATTAAGACTCTTGGTCGAAGAGTCCCAGTCCAGTGGGACTCTTCACCAGCCATCAGATCAGATAGGAACCTCTAATGTGTGTGACCCTGCAGGTTCGAACCTAAGTCGGTAGTACAAGAACCAATTTCTGTACTAATCAAAGTGACCATCTAGCAATGGTATCCGACGTTCGGATAGGTTGAATAATCACAATCGCAACACTCAGAATCTACACGAATATGGTTGCTGTATAATTCATCCCTTTTGACCCCTGTGTATAGGATGACTCAGGGTTAAACTGTCAACCCTGATCAGATCATCCGAATCGTGCTCAACTCAAACACTCCTGTGACTCCTCACTAGGACTACCCTGACCAAGGTTTTGCAAAATTGAAACACGACTGTACACAGCTCCTGAACTGGATTGGTCAATCCCATCTTGACACACGCACTGATAATTCAAGTACTTGACTACACCCAGCAGTCTTCCGTCACTGAATTAGAAATTCAGATAGTCCAGTGCCTAAGTGCAGTGAGTTGCTTGCAAATCACCGTGGTGGTCTCAGGTCGGAGGGACAGTTATACCCATATCCCATCAGAGCAAATCTTGACAGTAGAAAAAGCTCCAGAGTCGGTCACGTTCAGTGCAGATGTACCCTTACATCTCACCTGTATGCCATACCTGAAGTGATTTCAGTGCAGGGGTAAAACGATAATTTTAAAACTTTTCAAAATTATAATTTTATAATAGAAATTATTAATTAATTTAATTAATTAATATGTATTAATCCTACACAAGGATCTAAATATGATATATATAGCATGCATTTAAATTTGAAATTTAAACTTCTACAACAAATATTTTACTATTATGTGTTCAGAATATATTACCTTCGTGCAGGTAGTCGATCGCTGTAATCTGATGACCATCGGGAAGGTCTGATCATCACAATACAGTCACACAGTATGTCTGGCCTCTGCAGATCATCCATATGAAGCTTTCGGTCTGATCTGCTCCTCACGAATGCTAGTTCATTACAGAATCCTTTCGATGGCTGATATTGATCGAACTCCTTCGATCTTGATCTGCCGACTCCTTAGATGTTCTGGATCATCAGTAGATATACTTGAGACTTTGATGAAGCTCTCTCTGAAATCTGGTGGGCTCACGACACTCGTAGCTAACCTTCTCACTTCCCGAACCCTAGGCAGAAACCCTAAGGTACTCACTGAAAAATCTGCGCCCACTTTCTTTCTTTTCTTTTTTTTCTCTTGGAAGTTTTTTGAACTTTGATTTCATGCACAAGGCCTTCTCACGCCACTCTTTCTTTCTCAGATTTAATTTTCTGCATGCCCCATCTCCTTTTCTCTTTTAAAACAGTGCAACTGTGTCTTTATCGCGTGAGAGGATAAAGGTAGGTGGTTGCTCACTTGAATTCAAATCGAATTTGAATTCAAATGCCAACCAACTTATCCTTATCCACTCAAGGCATGAGAAGGGAGGGGCATGGGCTTCTTTGTGCATGGAGAGTTTACACGAGAAACCTTTTCTCGTATAGACCAAGTGGTGCACATGGGATGAGGTGGCGCATGGGATTAGTTGCCCTTTCAAATTCAAACTTCATTTGAATTTGAATGGCCAACCAACCATCTTTATCCATTCAAAATGGCACACAAAGAAGGGGTGTGGGAAGGCTTCTACATGAGAGAAAATTCATGAGAACTCATTTCTCGGGAATTCAAATAGGCACAGGTGAAGTGAGGTGGCGCAGGGAGATAAGTCAAGGTAGTTTCAAACCTAATTGAACCAACCTTATTAAAATAGGTTAGGCACAATTAGACTAAATTAAACCCAACGCAATTAGGATGAATTAGGCTCAATAAAATCCTAATCAAATCAGAAATTAACTAGGCCCAACCCCTGATCAGATCAGGGACCAAACCACCTCGGGATTAGGTCAACTCTTAACCTAATCGGGCAAACCCAACTGAATCCAATTCAATTGGACTTGATCTAAAAATAATTACTCAGTCAAATTGAGTTAATTAGTGATCAAATCACTAATTAAATCTCTCATAAATATTGAGTCCAAATCCAATGGGCAATCGGACATCAAAGTCCATCGATATAAAATCTTGATCGAAGAGTCCCAAACCAGTGGGACTCTTGACCCCGATACCCAAAATGTGTGGAACTCATGATCAGAGAATCCTGATTCTCAATCACAGAGTCTCTGAGCATTAAGACTCTTGGTCGAAGAGTCTCAGGCCAGTGGGACTCTTCACCAGCCATCATATCAGATAGGAACCTCTAATGTGTGTGACCCCGCAGGTTCGAACCTAAGCCGGTAGCACAGGAACCAATTCCTATACTAATCGAAGTGACCATCTAGCAATGGTATCCAACATCTGGATAGGTCGAATAGTCATAATCACAATATTCAGAACCTACACGAATATGGTTACTGTATAATTCATCCCTTTTGACCCCTGTATATAGGACGACTCAGGGTTAAACTGTCAACCCTGATCAGATCATCTGAATCATTCTCAACTCAAACAGTCCTGTGACTCCTCACTAGGACTACCCTGGCTAAGATTTTCCTAAATTGAAATATGACTGTACACAGCTCCTGAACTGGAGTGGTCAATCCCATCTTGACACACGCACCGACAAGTCAAGTACTTGACTACACCCAACAACCTTCCGTCACTAAATTAGAAATTCAGGTAGTCCAGTGCCTAAGTGCAGTGAGTTGCTTGCAAGTCACCGTGGCGGTCTCAAGTCGGAAGGATATTTATACCCATATCTCATCGGAGCAAATCTTGACAGCAGAAAAAGCTCCGGAGTCGGTCACGTTCAGTGCAGATGTACCCTTACATCTCACCTATATGCCATACCAGTATCTCCACACTCCTTAGTTAAGAGGACAACCAACCCATATGGCACACAATGACCTATGCTTGATAAACGTTGTTGTCCTTGGTAACAACGTATCATTTGGTCGTGAACAGGTTTAAGGACTAAACGATAAATCCTCCTTTGTCGAGTCTAAATAGTCCTAAGGACTTCACCACAACACAGGAGTTCATTAGAAGATGAAATAATTTATGATGAAAAATAATAAAATAATTTTTATTTATTTATAATTCATATACTAATACAAGAATGAGCACAGCCGTCAACATACTGACGATTGGCTTTGGGACACTATTCCCAACAATCTCCCACTTGGCCTAAAGCCAATCGGTGTAGTATCTAATACCCATCTTTGACTTGAAGCCGTCGAACTCCTTCACCGCAATGGCTTTAGTGAATAGGTCGGCCAGGTTCTTCTTTCCATCGATCTTCTGAAGATCGATGTCACCTCTATCCATAATTTTTCAGATAAGATGATAGCGGTGCAGAATATGTTTCATCCGCTGGTGTGCCTTCGGTTTCTTCGCCTGAGCAATGGCTCCAGAGCTGTCACAATAGAGCAGAACTGGACCAACAAGGGAGGGTGCTACTTCAAGCTCGGTGATGAATTTCTTCAGCCACACCGCTTCTTTGGCGGCATCTGATGCAGTGACATACTCTGCCTCGCAAACTGAATCAGCCACAGTGTGCTGCTTGGAACTCTTCCAGCAAACAGCCCCATCATTAAGGGTAAAAATAAATCCCGACACACTCTTACTATCATCGTGATCAGACTAGAAACTGGAGTCTGTAAACCCCATAAGTCTCAAGTCCGATTCACCATAAACAAGCCACTGGTCCTTAGTATTTCTTAAATACTTCAGGATGGTTTTAACAACCTTCCAGTGATTCTCTCCTAGATCAGATTGGTATCTACTCACTACCCCTAGTAAGTATGCCACATCTGATCGTATGCATATCATGGCGTACATGATAGATCCCACTGTCGAAGCATATGAAATTCTATCCATACGCTCTCTCTCTTGAGGTGTTGTCAGACAATCCTTTTTGAGAGAGAAATTCCATGGCCTATCTATAGATAGCCTTTCTTAGAATTCTTCATGCTGAACCTCTTCAGCATAGTATCAATGTACGTGGACTGGAATAAGCCAAGCAACCTTTTAGATCTATCCCTATAGATCCTCATCCCTAGGATGTAGGAAGCTTCTCCCAGATCCTTCATGGAGAACTGTGACGACAACCAAATCTTTATTCCTTGTAATGCAGGGACATCATTTTCGATTAAGAGAATATCATCCACATACAATACAAGAAATATCACTACTGGACCATTAGCCCACTTTTAAATGTAGGGCTCTTCTTCGTTCTTAACGAAGCCATACGTCTTGATCATCCTATCAAAACGTATGTTTCAACTCCGGGATGCTTCTTAAGTCCATAAATGGATCTCTGTAGCCTGCACACCTTAGACTCATCTGTGGATGTGAACCCTTCAGGTTGTATCATATACATCTCTTCGTCCAGCTCTCTGTTTAGGAAAGCTATCTTCACATCCATCTACCAGATTTCATAGTCCAGATGGGCAGCTATCGCAAGCATAATCCGAATAGATTTGAGCATTGCCATAGAAGAAAATATCTCGTCATAGTCTATACCATAACGTTGACGATATCCCTTGGCAACCAGATAGGATTTATAGGTCTTCACCTTTCCATCTGCGCCCCTCTTTCTCTTGAAGACCCACTTACACCCTATGGATTTTACTCCTTCAGATGGGTCAACCAATGTCCACACATCATTGACCTTCATAGACTCCATTTTGAATTTCATGGCCTCTAGCCATTTCTCAGAGTCAGGTCTCTGCATTGCATCCATGTAGGTGATCGGATCCTCATCATTTTCATCAAGTTCGACAGGATCACCATCTCAGACCAAGAAATCATAGTATCTATCCGGTTGACGTGGTACTCTACCAGATCGCCTTAAGGGTGCAGGAACAATGGGCTCCGGATCTGATCTAACCAAATCTGGTTCAAGTTCAGCAACTTGTGTCAATTTTTTACCTGTCGAACTTCCTCAAGTTCGACCTTAGAGGCAACAGTCCCTTCACCAAGGAATTCTTTTTCCAAAAAGATTGCCTTAAGGCTAACAAACACCTTATGATCATCAGCTAGGTAGAAATAATACCCTTTGGTCTCTTTTGGGTACCCTATGAAATAACAGTTGTCAGACCTAGGTCCAAGAGTGTTCATAATTAAATATTTAACATAAGTCAGACACCCCCAAACCCTAAGGTGCGAGAGTACTGGCTTACATCCTATCCATATCTCATAAGGCATTTTGGTTACAGACTTACTCGGAACCCTATTTAGAAGGTAACAAGCTGATTCGAGCGCATATCCCCAGAGAAAGATTGACAGACCAGCAAACCCCATCATGGATTGAACCATATCCAACAAGGTCTGATTCCTCCTTTCAGACACACCATTATGCTGTGGTGTTTCAGGAGTCCACTGAGAGAGAATCCCATTCTCCCAAGATATGTCAAAAATTCATTGGAAAGATATTCACCTCCTCGATCAGATCGAAGAGTTTTAATAAACTTCTCAGTTTATTTTTCTACCTCATTTCAGAATAGTTTGAACATTTCAAATGACTCTGACTTATGCTTCATTAAGTAGACATACCCATACCTCGATAGGTCGTCTGTGAAGGTTATGAAGTAGAAATATCCACCTCTTGCACTTGAGATCATGGGTCCACATACATTAGAATGTACTAGACCCAGGAGTTCACTGGCTCTCACCTTTTTCAATAAAAGGTGACTTGATCATCTTTCCAAGAAGATAGGACTCACAGGTTGGAAGTATTCACAATCACCAACTTCAAGAATTCCTTCTTGAGCCAACCTATTTATCCTGTTCTTATTAATATGACCTAGCCTACAGTGCCAAAGGTAGACTTCTGACATATTATCCATTCTAGGGCATTTACCGGAGGTTTGAACCACATTAACAGGCTGTGATAGTAAGTAAATTTCATTATTTAATTATCCAACAAATATTGTAACATCATTCAAAATGATATTGCAAATATTTTCTTTTATTAAAAATTCATAACTGTACATGACCAAAAGGCCTACAGAAATAATATTTAATAAAAAACTTGGACAATAGTGACATTCACTCAGAATTACATTATGAGAGTTGATTACAAGGTTCATGATTTCTAAAGCTAGAACTGAAACTTTGCTTCCATCTCCAACGTTCAGGAACCTCTCACCTTCATCAAATCTCCTACTGACTTGCAGACCCTGCATTGAATTATAGATATGATAAGGGCTTCCGGTATCCAATACCCAGGCAGTAATATCACAAATGAAAAAGTTGCAAGGTGTTATCATATAATTACCTTGCTTCTTCTTTGGCCTATTTGGGTCCAGGGAGGCAATGTATAGAGGATAGTTCCTCTTCCAGTACCCCTGCTTCTTGCAAAAGAAGCACTCTGCCTGGCTCAAGTCGAGCTTGCGCTTCTTGGTCTGACCCTGTGCAGACATCCCAGCATGCGGCTGTACCTTCTTGTTCTTCTTCTTCTTGTTCTTCTTCCCTTTCTCAAAGGGTCGACAAGCAGAAGAAGATCCTCCCACAATATTCACCGACTCCTTATGGAGCTGGTGGTCCTTCTCAAAGTTCTGCAGCAACCCCAACAAGCCGTGGTAGTTCACTACAAGCTTTGTCATCCGAAAATGAGTAAGAAAGGGAAGGAAGGACTTGGACAAAGAATTAAGTATCACATCCTTATCGAGCTGCTCGTGCAAGAAAAAGTCCAGTTTACTTAGGTGCTCAATCATTTTGATCATGTACAGTACATGATCGATGACTGAGGCCCTATCCCTCATCCGAGCATTGAAAATGGCACAACTAGTTTTGTGCCTTTCAACGTCGTTAGGCATGCCAAAGGAGTCGTTCAACATTTGAAGCATCTCCTGCGGCTGGACGTTCTTGAACCTGTGACTGAACTCATCATTCATTATCACCAGCATTATGCACCGAACGGTGGTGCGATCGTTGAGCCACTTCTGGTAAGTATCTCGAACCGTCCCTCTAGCATTCAGGGCTGGCTCCTCAGGTGTCGGATCTGTTACTACATAAAGGATCCGCTCATGCTCAAGGATGATTTTCAATTTTCGATACCAACTATCGAAATTAGGTCCCATGAGCTTGTCATTATCTAATAATGATCGGAGCGATAGGGTAGTAGCCATAGCAGCATAAAGGAAAACCAGACCTTTATTAGTATATAAATTATTAATATTAAAGACTTGGACTTTAGTCTAAAGTTTCTCTCAGTATTTTAATGAACTGGTAGCCTCAACCTCCAATTCGAGGAATTACTTTAATTCTTTAGTGGGTACTAGAATCCACACAAACTACACATGAGCCCAACTTTGGTTGGTCAATCCATGTGCATCTATGGGTAGGTTCATAACCAGTTGTTTCTCTAAACAACTTCTAGTAATTGATTTTGCCCCAGAACCTAATCAGTAGGCTTTGGCCTCCACTGAAAAGATCTGGTTAGGTCCAACCATTAATATGACTTGATTTGGTGAATCGGACCAATAAATGATCAGGCCCGACTTTGATCGGCCAACCTGACCACCATCAAAAAGACTCAACCAAATTATCATATTATGAATGATAATTCCATTAGTCAATAAGCACCAGGCCTTTGGGCCTCCAGTGATTATTAAACTAATGGACTCATTATCACTCACTTAATGGGAAGCTATGACTTAGTTATCACTATAACTTAATCATTTTTAGGGACTTAATAATTTTTGAGGATTTTATTAAAGGATAGAAGAGAAGATATTAACCAGCTAATTTCAATCCTCCCACTGACTTCACCAAGTCAGATTAAAAAGGATTTAATTAAAGCCGGCATTAGGAGCACCTAAATCAGTTACACTGATTTACCTAATGACATGAGTGAGCTCTAATCACCAAGTGATCTAATCAAAACTTAACTCACCAAGTTGGCCAGGTAAGTGAGATCAGTGGTGAGGATATGCCATTAACTCGTCAGAGATCGAATCAATGCGAGTAGCTCCCACTTAAAAACCACTGGTCAGACTGCCAAACTTATCTGAGACACCAACTGGTTCATTAGTTTTAATTTGATCAACTTAGTAAATAGGGTTCCACCGCATAGCCATGAATTAAATCCATCTTGGTCTAGTTAAAGACATGGACCCATTCAACTATAACTTTTGGAGTTGAATCTAGAGTGTCCTTGACCTAATCTAATTCAACTTTTGATTAGATTTGACCAATTACTCTAATTTAATCCATTTCTTTAAGCTAACCTTAGGTCTAACCCAATTATGGACCTAATCCATCTAACCCATTGACCCACAAGTTTATACAATTGTCTTAGATCTTAATTCATAATTCTAGACCAACTAGATAACACTTAATTCTTTTAATTAAGTATTTGGGCTGATGGGTCAGGGTTTGGCATTTCAAAAATAATTTTTAAATTTGAAAGGTTTTATTTTTTGTTCACCAAATATGTTGACTCATTTCACAAACGGATCAGCACATTTCATAAACAGCAATCCTATTGCTAATTACATAACAGAAAATAACTCAATCAAAATAAATCATGAATATTCTTTTAGATCTAATCTAACATATTCATGATAAATTTTACAATTGAACCTTTACATTTAAGTCCTTTCACTGCTTCATCTGCATGGGATATAATCGTATCGGCACCCCTACCGCCATAGGAGAACCCCATCGAATGGGAGGAGAGGAGCTTTAAATCATACTTTTCTCCTATGATCGGATGACCATGGCAACCAATCCAATTAGACTACTTGCTACTTGGATCAAGTATATCTAAATATACCAATTTTAAAATTTAAATTTCAAATTTTAAATTTCAAATTTTAAATTTTGAATTTTAAATTTCAAATAAATTTCAAATTTTAAATTTTTAAATTTCAAATTTTGAATTTTAAATTTTGAATTTTAAATTTGAAATTTCCAATAAATTTTAAATTTTAAATTTTAAATTTTAAATTTTTAAATTTTGAATTTTGAATTTTAAATTTCAAAATTCAAATTTTAAATTTTAAATTTCAAATTTAAACTTTTAGATTACTACTTAATCAAAGCATGCAAATGTATATCATATTTTAGAACTAGCTCTGATACCATTTTGTGGGAGATTTCTGTGTAGGGGTAAAACAGTAATTTTAAAACTTTTTCAAAATTATAATTTTACAGCAGAAATTATTAATTAATCTAATTAATTAATATATATTTATCTCACATAAAAATTTAAATATGATATATATAGCATGTATTTAAATTTAAAATTTAAACTTCTATAATAAATATTTTACTATTATGTGTTCAGAACACATTATCTTCGTGCAGGTAGTCGATCGCTGCAGTCTGATCATCGTTGAAAAGGTTTGATTATCGTAATGTAGCCACATAGTATGTCTGACCTCTGCAGATCATCCACATGAAGCTTCCGATCTAATCGGCTCCTCACGAATGCTAGTTCGTTGCAGAACCCTTTCGACGGCTGAAGCTAATCGAACTCCTTCGATCTTGATCTGTCGACTCCTGGGATGCTCTGGATCATCAGTAGATGTACTTGAGAGGTTGATGAAACTTTTTCTAAAATCTGGTGGGCTCACGTCACTCGTAGCTCACCTTCTCACTTCCCGAACCCTAGGCAGAAACCCTAGGATACTCACAGAAAACCCTGCGCCCACTTTCTTTCTTTTTTTTTCTCTTGAAAATTTTTTAAACTTTAATTTCATGCACAAGGCCTTCTCACACCACTCTTTCTTTCTTAGATTTAATTTTCCACATGCCCCATCTCCTTTTCTCTTTTAAAACAGTGCAATCGTGTCTTTATCGCGTGAGAGGATAAAGGTAGGTGGTTGCTCACTTGAATTCAAATCGAATTTGAATTCAAATGCTAACCAACTTATCCTTATCCACTCAAGGCGTGAGAAGGGAAGGGCGTGGGCTTCTTTGTGTGTGGAGAGTTTACACGAGAAACTTTTTCTCGTGTAGAGCAAGTGGCACACATGGGATGAGGTGGCGCATGGGATTAGTTGCCCATTCAAATTCAAACTTCATTTGAATTTGAATGGCCAACCAACCATCTTTATCCATTCAAAATGGCACACAAAGAAGGGGCATGGGAAGGCTTCTGCGTGGGAGAAAATTTACGAGAACTCGTTTCTCATGAATTCAAATAGGTGCAGGTGAAGTGAGGTGGCGCAGGGAGATAAGTCAAGGTGGTTTCAAACCTAATTGAACCAATCTTATTAAAATAGGTTAGGCATAATTAGACTAAATTAAACTCAATATAATTAGATTTAATTAGACTCAATAAAATCTTAATCAAATCAGGAATTGACTAAGCCCAACCCCTGATTAGATCAAGGACCAAACCACCTCGACGATTAGGTCAACTCTTAACCTAATCGGGTCAAACCCAACTGAATCCAATTCAATTGGACTTGATCCAAAAATAATTACTCAATCAAATTTAGTTAATTAGTGATCAAATTACTAATTAAATCTCTCATAAATATTGAGTCCAAATCCAATGGGCAATCGGACATCAAAGTCCATCGATATGAAACCTTGATCGAAGAGTCCCAAACCAGTGGGACTCTTGACCCCGGTACCCAAAATTTGTGGAACTCATGATCAGAGAATCCTGATTCACAATCACAGAGTCTTCGAGCATTAGGACTCTTGATCAAAGAGTCTCAATCCAGTGGGACTCTTCACCAGCCATCAGATCAGATAGGAACCTCTAATGTGTGTGACCTCACTGGTTCGAACCTAAGCCAGTGGCACAGGAACCAATTTCTGTACTAATTGAAGTGACCATCTAGCAATGGTATCCGACATTCGGATAGGTCGAATAGTCACAATCACAATATTCAAAACCTACGCGAATATGGTTACTGTATAATTCATCCCTTTTGACCTCTATGTATAGGACGACTCAAGATTAAACTGTCAACCCTGATCAGATCATCCGAATCGTGCTCAACTCAAACAATCCTGTGACTCCTCACTAGGACTATCCTGACCAAGATTTTGCTAAATTGAAACACAACTGTACACAGCTCCTAAACTGGAGTGGTCAATCCTATCTTGACACATGTACCGACAAGTCAAGTACTTGACTACGCCCAGCAGCCTTCCGTCACTGAATTAAAAATTCAGGTAGTCCAATGCCTAAGTGCAGTGAGTTGCTTGCAAGTCACCATGGTGGTCTCAGGTCAGAGAGATATTTATACCCATATCCCATCGGAGCAAATCTTGACAGCAGAAAAAGCTCTGGAGTCGATCACATTCAGTGCAGATGTACCCTTATATCTCACCTGTATGCCATACCAGTGTCTCCACACTCCTTGGTTAAGAGGACAACTAACCCATATGGCACACAATGACCTATGCTTGATAAACATTGTTGTCCTTGATAACAACATATCATTTGGTCGCGAATAGGTTTAAAGACTAAACGACAAATCCTCCTTTGTCAAGTCTAAATAGTCCTAAGGACTTCACCACAACACAGGAGTTTATTAGAAGATGAAATAATTTATGATGAAAAATACCAAAATAACTTTATTTATTTATAATTCATATACTAATACAAGAATGAGCACAACCGTCAACATGCTGACGATTGGCTTTGGGACACTATTCCCAACAATACCAGTGTCTCCACACTCTTTAGTTAAGAGGACAACCAACCCATATAGCACACAACGACCTATGCTTGATAAACATTGTTGTCCTTGATAATAATGTATCATTTGGTCGCGAACAGGTTTAAGGACTAAACGATAAATCCTCCTTTATCGAGTCTAAATAGTCCTAAGGACTTCACCACAACACAGGAGTTCATTAGAAGATAAAACAATTTATGATGAAAAATATCAAAATAATTTTTATTAATTTATAATTCATATACTAATACAAGAAAGAGCACAACTGTCAACAGACTGACGATTGACTTTGGGATACTATTCCCAATACTTTTTTGGTTCTACTGGATTGTCACTACATACTGCTGGATATCACTGGTGGATTGTGAGAGCTCACTAGGGTTGCTCTGGATTGACAATCCTTGATGAGTTAGAGTGAAATTATTTTGACTCATTGAAAAGAGTTTCAATGATACTATGATAGAGATCATTGTATATTTCACTATCAGATAGAATTGAACCTATGGGGTCACACAACAAAGAGATTAGATCTGGAATAAGCAATTGGGCTTATGAAGTCTCAATTAAGTTTAGAGAAATCTTATTATGTTCAGGATAACCTTGCTAGCATATGATTAGATCCAATTTTTTTTTTACGTTTTAATTTTTTATTTGATAAAATTAATTCAAACTAAATTACCTACTAATAATGTAAAATGAATTAGATTCATTGGGCTCTAATTGTTGGGTGCTTAAAGTTTTGGATCGAATGAATTAAGGGTGCAAGCCCTTAATTAATTTTCTTAATAGTATTTTTTGGGCACCGCTTGATTTGATCAAGTTGGATGTGTCCATCTATTAGAGGGCGTGTGATCCATTATGGGGCATTCTTTGGGTGCAAAGTGGGGTGTGTTTTTATGGGTACAAGGGCTCCAATAGTTGGTGCCTAATTGATTTCCTAAAGGAAGTCAAATAACTGAAGGTATAAAGAAACCTAATGCAAATAAAACTTATATTAAGTGCTTGTTTGATTTTGAATAGGATTTAAATCTTATGCCTATTTAAAGGGCCTCCCCTAAGGTCCCTAGACACTTTAACCAGTAGCCCAATGCCCCCTTAAGAGAGCCCCATGCACCTCTTTTCTTCTCCCCTCTCTTTTCCCTTGGAGGTCCAACGTCCCACACCTTGGACGTCCTCCATCTTCACACCCAAAAGGAGTTTGGGCATTCCACTTGATTGCTGATTTCTTCTCCCTGGTTGCTTCATAATCTAGAAAAAAAAAAGCAAGAGAAGAAAAGAAGAAGAAGATCAAGGAAAGAATCAAAGAGTTGATCACGATCTAGGCTTCATTCAGATTTGCAGACTGATTTTTTTTTAAAAAAAATTAAATTTAAGAGGACTATTCCAGACTGATCTTGAGTGGATATCCATAGAGGCTAAGCACTTGCACGGCTAAAAAAGAGCCTCTTCTCTTTTAGATGCAGATTTGAAGAAAAAAATTATGAAACAAGTATGTGATTCGATCACATGATTAATTTTAGCATATGTTCAATTCAGCATATGAAGTAAATCCTAATAGTTTATATTTTATACATGCATGATATAGATTAAAAGGAGTTTTAATCTTCTATTCTGCTGCTATATTTAAAAAAAAAAATTTAAAATATACATGCATACTCTGATATGAAAAATCCAACATAAATCACTTCATGAAATAATTATAGAAATTTGATAAAGTTTGGAGACTAGCCAAATCAATCCATGCGCCTAATATAGACTCTAATCTGTTAAGGACTCTAATCTAAATGTCATGCCACATCTTATCTCTGAATTTTTTTCATGCCATCTCTAGGTTAGTGCCTCCATTTTGATCCCTTGGATGGCCAAAGTGCGTTGATGTGTATTGGAGAAAAAATATGCAAAAGAAAGCTTCATGACGCATCGGAGAAATATCGAAAAAAATATTTCAAAGAGTCTTTCTGCATGAAGCATCTCTCGAATTTTTTCGATAATTGCCATGTGTCAAAAGCTTCCTGATGGGCATGAGATTTTATCTTGGGGTGTGAAAAATTTTGGATAAGCATGAGATGGCATGTGGAGAGGGTGTGAGTCAATCCCGAAGGCAACCTATCGCTAACTATTTAAAAGGAGCTGCGTCGGAGATTCAATTCATTCAGATTTTCAATTCTTTCTTTTCTTTCTTACACCCTCTCCTATTGTTTAATCAGTCTCTTCCTTCTCTTATTAGGATAAGTTCAAAAATAGTAAGGATAAGTTCAATTTTAGGACAAGAGCCTAGGAAGAGATTTAAGGAAGACAAGGAGAGAAGAAAAGTAGGAATAGGAAGGCTAGGAGGAGAGAAAGAAGGTCTTGAGGTCCTACCGTCCAAAAAAATTCTTAGAGTGAGAATTTTGGAGGAGGAATCATCTTAAGGAGTTGGTGTCCTAATCATAGCCCTGTGTGAATCACCGTTGGAGGGTGAACGCTTGGGTGCCTGGTGGAGGTTCTGTCGGATTTTGGAATAAGCATTGCAGGTATTCTTTTATAGCTTGAATTTTATTATGAATATATTATATATGATTATTAATCATCAAAGAGGTATTGATTTATGAATTTAATATTTAATATTTTTTAATTTAAATTTTTGAAATCTATTATGCTTCCGCTGTGCATGTCCACCCCAAAATCCTATAATTAGATCATCTTATAACCTAATCGGATCAAACCAAATTGAATCCAATTTAATTAAATTTGATCCAAATCTTAATACTCAATTAAATTAAGTTAATTAGCAATTTAATTACTAATTAATCCTCCTATAATTTATCAACTATTAAGAAATTAATTTATTATAATTTTTCTACAAGGTTAATCATCAATCGAATTAACAATTATATCCTAGAATGATTCTTAATCATCGAACAGCCACATGATCAGTCAGAAATTTTTTTTGAGTATGACCCCATAGGTTTGAATCTAAGCTAGTAGCACAAAAATAATTTTTTTGTACCAATCAAAGTGACTGTTGGGTATAAAATATCCTCAGCCGAAGTTCCCGACAGGATTGACCCTCCCGAGACTCCTCCGACTGTCAACCGCAGACGGTACCTCCCCTGACTGAATTCCCCCGACGGACGAACTTCCACTACACCATCCGAGCTCCTTCAACATGAGTTCCCCCAGTCATCTATTAAACCGTCCTAAGCGCTCACTGAGCTCCACCGCCAGCCGACTTTCTACAACTATCAGCTACTCCCCGAATCCCTTCCAGACTCCTTCCAGCCAGGTTCAACTCCAATTCGAACTACCCCAGACTTCGCCAACGGCAGAACTTCTCCAACGGCAGATTTCTACAACTACCAGATTTCAGCCTGGACTCCTACGGGAGGCGGGTCTCGCCCGCAACTTCGACTGCAGAAAGGCTTCGCCCGGACTCCTACGGGAGTCGGGCTCCATCCTCGGCCCCGATTGCTGGTAAACTTCATCCGGACTCCTACGGGAGCCAGACTTCGTCTCTGACTCTAATTGAAGATAAACTTCGTCCGGACTCCTACGGGAGTCGGACTTCACCCCTGACTCTGATTGCAGGTAGACTTCGCCCGGGCTCCTACAGGAGCCGGATCTCGTCCCCAACTCCGAATAAGGAAAGGCTTCGCCCGGACTCCTACGGGAGCCGGACTCCGCCCACGACTCGAGCTACAGGTAAACTTCGTCCGGACTCCTACAGGAGCCGAACTTCATCCCTGACTCTAATTGCAGGTAAACTTCGTCCGGACTCCTACGGGAGGCGGACTTCACCCCTAACTATGATTGCAGGTAGACTTCACCCGGGCTTCTATGGGAGTCAGATCTCGTCTCCAACTCTGAATAAGGAAAGGCTTCGCCCGGACTCCTACGGGAGCCGGACTCCGCCCACGACTCGAGCTGCAGGTAAACTTCGTCCGGACTCCTACAGGAGCCGGACTTCGTCCCTGACTCTAATTGCAGGTAAACTTCGTCTGGACTCCTACGGGAGCCGGACTTCACCCCTGACTGTGATTACAGGTAGGCTTCGCCCAGACTCCTACGAGAGCCGGGTCTCGCCCCCAACTTTGACTGCGGAAAGGCTTCGCCCGGACTCCTACAGGAGCTGGGCTCCGTCCTCGGCCCCGATTGCTGGTAAACTTCATCCGGACTCCGATGGAAGTCGGACTTCATCCCTGACTCTAATTGAAGGTAAACTTCATCCGGACTCCTACGGGAGCCGGACTTCACCCCTGATTGTGATTGCAGGTAGACTTTGCCCGGGCTCCTACGGGAGCCGGATCTCGTCCCCAACTCTGAATAAAAAAAGGCTTCGCCCGGACTCCTACGGGAGCCGGACTCCGCCCACGACTCGAGCTGCAGGTAAACTTCGTTCGGACTTCTACAGGAGCCGGACTTCATCCCTGACTCTAATTGCAGGTAAACTTCGTCCGGACTCCTACGGGAGCCGGACTTCACCCCTGACTGTGATTGCAGATAGGCTTCACCCAGACTCCTATGGGAGCCGGGTCTCGCCCCCAACTTCGACTGCAGAAAGGCTTCACTCGAACTCCTAAGGGAGCCGGGCTCCATCCTCGGCCCCGATTGCTGGTAAACTTCGTCCGGACTCCTATGGGAGCCAGACTTCATCCCTGACTCTAATTGAAGGTAAACTTCATCCGGACTCCTACGGGAGCCGGACCTCACCCCTGACTGTGATTGCAGGTAGACTTCGCCCGGACTCCTACGAGAGCCAGATCTCATCCCCGACATCAACTGAAAGAAGACTCCATCCGGGCTCCTGCGAGAGCCGTACTCCAACCTCCTCTTAGACGGGTAGCTAGCCACCTCTCTCCGTCAGACACCCCAATCGAACTCCGACCGATAGGCCTGGACCCCCTGGCAAGCCACAGCCACAGCCATGGCTCTGCTCCACCTCCTGTGATGGATTCTGTGCGGCTCCATCACTCCCTGGCAGGCCATAATAATGGCCATTACTCTGCTCCACCTCCTACGATGGATTCCATGTGGCTCCATCACTCTCTGGCAGGCCGTAATAATGGCCACGATCCTGCTCCACTTCCTGTGACGGATACCGCGTGATTCTTCCATCCTCTGGCAAGTCACGACAACGGACGCCGCTCTGCTCCCCATGGCAGACTCCACGCGGCACGCCCCGGTGATAGCCACAGGTCCACTCCACTACTCTCCGTAACAAACTTCCCCTAACTCTGGGCGGCCCACTGCCAGACGGTTACAGGCATCGCTATCAGTTTGTTTCCCCCTCCGCCTATAAAAGGAGGAACCCCAGATACGTTATTCTATAAGCTCTCATTTTTACCTAGAAACTCTGCTAAAATTTTTGTTCGAGCACTCCATTCTTGTTGAGGTAGAGAACTGACTTGAGCGTCGGAGGGTCTTGCCAGAGCAACCCCACCTCCGGTTTAGACTTCTTTTGCAGGTCCCGATGGTGACCGCGACTCCAGCTTCTTCGGTGCAAGCAGATTTTTGCACCAACAGGATTGGCGCTAGAGGAAGGGGCTGAACTTTCACAGTACCCTTATTCTTAAAGGAGCGCTCAACGGGATTGCCCCCTGGCATCTTTTCCGGCACCCTCCCCTCCTTCTTCCACGACTTCTTCGCCCGATGCCTCCCCGTAAGGCATCCACACGGCGATCCACGGCCTTCGCGGTCAGATCTCAGGCTCCGGCTTCACCTCCAGTTTCCTAGCCTCCTCCTCCTCCTCCGGCGATGGCGGTCGGCACGGAGCAATTTGATTTGCTGGCACAGCAGGTCAGAGGCCTCACTGAAGCTGTGCAGGCCATGCAGCAGCAGCAGCAGCCGCAGGCATCGGTGCACCTGAAAAGAGTGTCACCGGAACACCAGAATCCAGCAGTGGGGCGGGCCACTTAGGCCAGCCGCCCCGTCTTTCTTGGGAAGATGAACCCGAGGGTGGAGAGCCCTCAATCAGATCATGACTCCACCCCTAGAAGATTCCTGCCCCCATTCTGCCAGAGGACCCTCGAGACCCGAAGTCGGGAGGATTTCCTGGACCGGAGACTCCAGGAGATGAACCGGTGGATCGAAGAACTCCGCCACGCTCCCCCCGCTTATGGTGAGGATATTTGCACTGACCCTCCCTTTTCTCAAATGATCATGCAGGAACCGATCCCGTCAAACTTCAAACTCCCCCAATTCGAAAGCTACGATGGGACTTCGGACCCGGTTGATCATCTGGAGGCCTTCCGGATGATGATGCTGCTTCATGGCGCACCCGATGCCATTCTATGCCGAGCCTTCCCATCCACCTTGAAGGGAGCGATGAGAAATTGGTACTCGACGCTGAAGTCGGGTACCATCTTTTCCTTCTATCAGATGAGCCATCAATTTGTGGCCCATTTTGTCAGCAGCCGGCGCCCCCGGAAGGGTTCGGAGTCCCTCATCAATATCAAGCAGAGGGAGGGGGAGTCCATTCGAGCCTACATCAACTGTTTCAATGTCGCCACACTGGAGGTCCGGAACATAGACCAGTCGGTAGCAATGGCCGCTCTGAAGGGCGGCCTTCAGAAGAATGACCTTTTGTTCTCCCTGGAGAAGAAGTACCCCAGGAATTTTGCTGATCTGTTGGCTCGACCGAAGGGTACGTCCGAGCAGAAGAAGCCTTCAAAATGAAGGATGAGGAGACTGTGAGAGAATGACAGGTGGGAGACTCGAGTAAGCCCGAAGTCAAAAAAAGGTCAAGAGAATCTCGGCCGCGTTCTCGATCCCCTCCTAGGCACAAGCATGTCCATACTCCTCCCCGGGTACATAGGCAGAGAAGTTTGGATCGTGGGGTTCTCTACCGGGAAGATTCTGCAACTACACCCCCCTCAATGCCTCGAAGATCCAAGTACTGATGGAGGTCAGGGAGCAGCTCCCTAGGCCGGAGAGGATGCGCACACACCCCGGGAAGCGCAACCCCAACAAGTTCTATCTCTACCACCACGGCCACGACACGAAGGAATGCATCCAGCTCCGAGACGAGATCGAGGAGCTCATCCGGCGAGGTCGACTCAACAGGTTCATTCGACGTCAGTCTGAGGGTAGAGAAGATCGGCCAAGGGCCCTACCGCAACCTGAACCGCCAAGGAGGGAGGAGCAGCCCAGAGATCGACCTCCAATCGAGACCATCGACTCCATCACCGGAGGGCCTCAAGGAGGAGCAGACCTTCCACGACCATGGAACTCGAGAAACCTGTAAATGTACTGCTCACGACTTTGTCCTGAATCTAAATTCCTTTCGACTTTGCATGTTCTTCCCTTTTGGCATGGATTTGTTACGATCGGGGATGACCCCTTTAAACAATTAAAACAAGGTCATGTTAGGAACAGGAGGGAAACCTCGTCTTAACATGAGCCAAATGAAAGTCTGATTATTTTAAGATCGAATCAGGGGAAAGGCCCATATAACGGCCCTTGGACGCCCCCTGAGCCATGTTAGGGATAGGAGGAGAACCTTGCCCTAACATGAGCAAAGTCAAAGGTCCGGTTCTTTTAGATCGGATGGGGGGAGAGGTCCTACAACGTCCTTACGCGCCCCCACAGCCATGTTAGGGACAGGAGGAGAACCTCGCCCTAACGTGACCAAAGTCAAAGGCTCGGTTCTTTTAGATCGGATGGGGGGAGAGGCCCTACAATGCCCTTATGCACCCCCATGGCCACGTCAGGGACAGGAGGAAGACCTCGCCCTCACGTGAGCAAAGTCGAAGGCCCGATTTCTCTTAGACCGGATGGGGGGAGAGGCCAAACAGCACCCACATATGCCCCCATAGCCTTGTTAGGGACAGGAGGAGAACCTCACCCTAACATGAGCAAAGTCAAAGGCTTAATTTTTTTAGACCGGATGGGGGGAGAGGCCCTTGCGATGACCCTTATGTGCCCCCACAGCCCCATTGGAAACAGGATGAGAACCTCATCCTGACCTGAGCTGAGATCGACTACGTCAAGAACAGAAGGAGGACCTCATCCCGATGATGACAAAAACTCGACCGCCCAACCAAATTGGATAAAGGGAAAAGTCTCCTCAATGGCACCTCTACACTTCTGCACGACCTCCCAAAAAGCAAGGGGGGACCCTCACTCGAAAAGAGGAGGAAAATTAAAAAGAAAAGTGACGAATTACGTCGGCAACAGACAAAAAACTAACCACACCAAAGACCTAAGGAACCTCATCTTAACAAAGATGGGAAGTTCCTACCAAACATCCCCGGCCTCTAAGAAGGCTCTCGACACAAGTCAAGAAAACAGTGATACCTTTGAGGTAATGCGGAGTTCGGACCATCAAGCTCAAGCCTACGGCCATGGACGATGAGGAAAGCAAATCAGCGTGGTGACGACTGGGTACCTCCAAACGACGTCAACGTCAGACAAGTCAAAAGACAAAAGAAGTTCGGCGGGCGACAATTTAATACAATACGTGGATGAGATAACACAAAATCTTCTTTTCATTCCATTTACGAAATATACACCACGAAGCCCAGAAGGCCAAAGGAAGAAAAGCAAAATGACAAAAGCAAGACAAAACAACAAAAGAGAAAATATATGCATCGAAAGATGAAAGGCCAAAAAGAGCCCTAGGGAAGCTCTGCTCCTTCCGACCTCGAATTATCTGCTTCACCTCTTATCCAGGACTGCCTCAGATTTTCAACTTCTTCTTCTAGCTCTCTCTTTTTCAGCAGCGCATCCTGGAGTGCCCGACGGAGTCGCTGGCTTTCATTCTCCACCTCTCGATGCCTCTTTCTCAGGACCTCGGATTCCACCTCCGCATCCTTGACGGCCTGCTGCTCGCATGCCAGTTGGATCTTCAATTATTGCAGCTCAGCCGTCCTCTCCCCAAGGGCGATAGAAAGCCCTTCGGCAGTTCTTCTTAGGGACTGAAGTTCATTGGAATCCCGAGAAGAAGCGAGCTGAGCCCTGTCAGCCAGCTGCCCTTGAAGACGGGCGACTTCATCGGTCGCCACCCTGAGTCTCCCTTTATATTCATCCACCTGCCTGCGCCAGCCAGTCCGATGCATGTCATAGCTTACCTCGGCATCTTGAAGCTGCTGTTGAAGGTTGGAGACCTTCTTCGACCACTCCCGATCACCGTCGGCCTGAGCCAAGAGCCAGGACGAACTTCCCTCCAGCTGGCCAATCTTCTCCTGCGCAGCTGACAGTTCCACCTTGAGAGAACTGATCTTGGCAGCTTGAACCCAAATTCGATCGCTGACGCTCTTCTTGTGTTCCTCAAGCTCCTTCACGAAGTCCGCCTTCCTCCGACTGTACTCCATGATCCCCTTCACGTGGAGATTTCGAAAGCGGGTGGCCTCCGAGGTGGCTTCAGAGTAACCCTCCCTTAACCTGCGAAGCTCGCCTTCCATCTTCTTCGACCTTTTTGTCAAATGAAGAACCTCCTTCTTCAGCCGCTGGATCGTGGACTTCAGCGGGATCCCCAGGGGTAGGGGAAGTGCCTCGGCAGGACACTGCCATCTAGAGACAAAAGTGTCAAGGCGCATCTCATTGCAGAAAGAAAAACAAAAAAGGGGGAAGGAAGAAAGGAGAAGCCATCCATGATGAGAAATTCAACTTTTTTGAGTGAATGTTTCTTAAAGACAAAAAAAAAAATAAATAAATACAAGGTCGGAGGTCTTAGACCTCTGCGGTAGGAGTTGGGGAGCTCGGTGTCCCTGGAAGGGGGGCTGCGGCAGCAGTAGCAGCAGGAGAGGGACCGGCCTCATCTTCAGACTCCTCGCCCAAGAAGCTGAGGTCGAGCTCGGGAAATTTTCTGGCCACCTTCTCCTGGCAGAGCTCGAACCCCTTGATGAATGCTTTCTGGCCGAATCGGATGTTCAGGTCTCTCATCTCCGCGGAGGCCTTGAACTCCTCTACCGCAAGACCCCTGGCCTCTGAGACCAGGACCAGAATCTGCTCCGCCAAATTGGCGACCTCAGCCTCCACCTTTCTCACCGTCTCCTCCAAGGTCTGTTTCTCTTCCTCCCGGGCCTGCTTTTCTTTCTCCAGGGCCTCTTGGAGGGCAACTACTTCAGCGGCCTTTTCTTTGAGGCGAGCGACTTTGGCCCGGCGATGCTCCTCCGCCTGGATGGCATCCCTCCTCGCCCGGTTCGTCGCCTCGATGTTGGCAAGGAGCTGGTGCCCAATCTACAAGGGCGGCTAGGGGATCGGAACAAGGGTCACAAAGCCAATTAAATGAAGACTTGTTTACCTCAAGAAAGGACCCCAGGGAGTCCCAAACCCACTGCTCAGGATCGGCACCGTCAATCCTCTCGACGACTTTGGGCAGAATGCAGCCGTCGATCAGCCGCTTGATCAAGTCCTTATCATTAAAGGGATTCTCTGGCTCTTCTTCGGAATCAAGGGACTCTTCAACGGTGGCTCGACGGCTACTCCCCCTGCGGGCCATCGACTTCCTCCTCATCCCCCTCTCGACTCCGGGCACCTCCGTGGAACGGACCCCCGAAACGGGAGCCCCAGTCGACGGACTCCTTGAAGAGGCCCGGGGGGCCGTTGGTTCGGCGTTCGAAGGAATGTCGATCGTGGGAGCCACCTGGATAGGCACGGCCAAGCTCGTCTCCTCCACCCTGGCCTTCTTTGCTGATCCGAAGGCCGCGGCACCTTTTCTTTTGTGGGCCTTGAGGCCCCTGGCGAGCATTCGTGCTGCTTCGGCGTCCATTCCTAAAAGAAAAAAAAAATCAAAAATCAGTAATGGGGTGAAAAAGGAAGAAGTGACACGCAAAAAAAAAAAAAGAAAAGAAAAGAAAGAAAAAAGAGAAGAAAAGAAGAGAGAAGAGAAAGAAAGAAAAAGAAGAAGGATGGAAGAAAAGAAGAGAAAAAAAAAGATGGAGTACTCGCAGGATCCTGGGGGTTCAAGTCGATGTTGAACAAAAATTGCTTCCTCAGAAGGTTGGGAAGGGAAGGAGCGGAATAGTCAAGAAGCTTCCGGGTGGCCTGGAGGCCGTCCTCCCCCAGGCTGGGAGCCCGACGGATAGAGTCCCTCAGAGAGCCCCAAGGGGGCAGGCCTAGCCTCAAGGTCGAGCAGTGGATGAAGAGGTATTTCTCCTTCCAGTTGTGGATTGAAGAGGGGGCACCTTTCAGCAACCCTTTCTTGTCAAATTGAGGGGAGAAATACCACCAGTCCTTCACCGAAGGGTGACACTTGAAGGTATAGAAATGCCTAAACAGAGAGAGGGACGGCTGAAACTTGACTACGTGGCAAAGGGAAAGAAATTCTATCAAAAACTTAAAGGAATTCGGAGCAACTGAAGCCAAAGAGATATCTAAGAAGCGGAAGAGGGCGACAACAAAGGGCGGAAGCGAAAACTGGAGTCCGGCACGGAACGCCTCCTGATACAGGCAAAAACGATCGGATGGGGGAGTGCTAGCCCGATCGGAGGGGCCAGGAAGCTCCAGGTCGTACTCCGGAGGAACTCCATACTGAACCCTTATCAGTAGGAGTTCATCCGGAGTCAGGGAGCAGGGAATGGCACTCGACGCAAAAGTCGGGTGAAGCCCAGTCCCATCAGTGGGTTCGTCTATAGAGCGGGGCTCCTGGGGGGCTGAGGCGGAAGAACTCCCGGAGCCGCTAGTGACTGAGGTGCCGGAAGATATTTCGAATAACTTCAAATGAAGACCCTAAAGATCCCGAAAAAAACAGACGGGACAAAGGATGAGAGGTTACGGGAGACTAACTCAGAGGAATATGACAGAAGAAAATGGAGGAGAAAAGGCCCCTAAATGGCAGGAAGAAAAACGAAGGTTCTGGGACTAACCTAGATCGCTCTGAAGGATGCAGAGGGGTGAGGACAGGGATGACTCGAAGGACGCCTAGGGCAAAGAAGATGCCAAGGAGGGTTAGGGCTCTCGAAGAAAAGGCGGACACCGATAGAACTTTCAGGTAAGATAGGGCCCCTTAAGGTGGAAGGGCGAGTTTAAATAGGCCCTGAGATCCGGTATAATGACGATTGCGAATCCCCTTTGGTCGGTCTCTTTTCGCCGCGTGTCCCACTCGCCACGGCGGGCGGTTAAAAAGGGGCAGACGGCTGACAGCGCCTTTATTGCACCATGCCTTAAGCACCATTCCACTGCAGGTTCCAAAAGAGCCTTTTCGGATCGCCTCGATTTGAAAAGACTCCAGCGACGCGCATTAAATGCCAAAATATCTGAGGACGATCGCGTGCGGGCATCGAGGGAGCAACTTCGACTGTGACAGTCTTTCTGTACTTCCTTCATTCAAAATTTGAACTCGAAAGTAGGGGGACTGGTGTTGGGTATAAAATACCCTCAGCCGAAGTTTCCGACAGGATTGACCCTTTCGAGACTCCTTCGACTGTCGACCGCAGACGGTACCTCCCCTGACTAAATTCCCCCGACAGACGAACTTCCACTACACCACCCGAGCTCCTTCAACATGAGTTCCCCCAGTCATTTATTAAACCGCCCTAAGCGCTCACTGAGCTCTGCCGCCAGCCGATTTTTTACGACTATTAGCTACTCCCCGAACACCTTCCGGACTCCTTCCAGTCAGGTTCAACTCCAATTCGAACTACCCCAGACTTCGCCAACGGCTGAACTTCTCTAACAGCAGATTTCTACAACTACCAGATTTCAGCCTGGACTCCTACGGGAGCCGGGTCTCGCCCCCAACTTCGACTGCGGAAAGGCTTCGCTCGGACTCCTACGGGAGTCGGGCTCCGTCCTCGGCCCCGATTGCGGGTAAACTTCGTCCGGACTCCTACGGGAGCCGGACTTCGTCCCTGACTCTAATTGAAGGTAAACTTCGTCCAGACTCCTACGAGAGTCGGACTTCACCCCTGACTGTGATTGCAGGTAGACTTCGCTCGGGTTCCTACGGGAGCCGGATCTCGTCCCCAACTCCGAATAAAAAAAGGCTTCGCCCGGACTCCTACGGGAGCCGGACTCCGCCCATGACTCGAGCTACAGGTAAACTTCATCCGGACTCCTACAGGAGCCGGACTTTGTCCCTGACTCTAATTGCAGGTAAACTTCATCCGGACTCCTACGAGAGCCGGACTTCACCCCTGACTGTGATTGCAGGTAGACTTCGCCCGGACTCCTACGAGAGTCGGATCTCGTCCCCAACTCCGAATAAGGAAAGGCTTCGCCTGGACTCCTACGGGAGCCGGACTCTGCCCATGACTCGAGCTGCAGGTAAACTTCATCCGAACTCCTACAGGAGCCGGACTTCATCCCTGACTCTAATTGCAGGTAAACTTCGTCCGGACTCCTATGGGAGCCGGACTTCACCCCTAACTGTGATTACAGGTAGGCTTCGCACAGACTCCTACGGGAGCCGGATCTCGCCCCTAACTTCGACTGCGGAAAGGCTTCGCCCGGACTCCTACGAGAGCCGGGCTCCATCCTCGGCCCTAACTGCTGGTAAACTTTGTCCGGACTTCGTCCCTGACTCTAATTGAAGGTAAACTTCATCCGGACTCCTACGGGAGCCGGACTTCACCCCTAACTGTGATTGCAGGTAGACTTCGCTCGGAATCCTACGGGAGCCGGATCTCATCCCCAACTCTGAATAAGGAAAGGCTTCGACCGGACTCCTATGGGAGCCAGACTCCGCCCATGACTCAAGCTGCAGGTAAACTTCGTCCGGACTCCTACAGGAGCCGGACTTCATCCCTGACTCTAATTGCAGGTAAACTTCATCTGGACTCCTACGGGAGCCGGACTTCACCCCTGACTGTGATTGCAGATAGGCTTTGCCCAGACTCCTACGGGAGTCGGGTCTCGCCCCCAACTTCGACTGCGGAAAGGCTTCGCCCGGACTCTTACGGGAGCCGGGCTCCATCCTCGGCCCCGATTGCTGGTAAACTTCATCCAGACTCCTACGGGAGTCGGACTTCATCCCTGACTCTAATTGAAGGTAAACTTCGTCCGGACTCCTACGGGAGCTGGACCTCACCCCTGACTGTGATTGTAGGTAGACTTCGTCCGGGCTCCTACGGGAGCCGGATCTCATCCCCGACTTCAACTGAAAGAAGACTCCATCCGGGCTCCTGCGAGAGCCATACTCTAAGCTACTCTTAGACGGGTAGCTAGCCACCTCTCTCTGTCAGACACCCCAGTCGAACTCTGGCCGATAGGCCTGGACCCCCTGGCAAGCCACAGCCACAGCCATGGCTCTACTCCACCTCCTGCGACGGATTCCGCACGGCTCTATCACTCCCTGGCAGGCCGTAATAATGGCCACAACTCTGCTTCACCTCCTGCGATGGATTCCACGTGGCTCCATCACTCCCTGGCAGGCCATAATAATGGCCACGATCCTGCTCCACTTCCTGCGATGGATACCGTGCGATTCTTCCATCCTCTAGCAAGTCGCGACAACGGACGCCGCTCCGCTCCCCATGGCAGACTCCACGCGGCATGCCCCGGTGATAGCCACGGGTCCACTCTACTACTCTCCGCAACAAACTTTCTCTGACTCTGGATGGCCCACTACCAAACGGTTACAGGCATCGCTATCAGTTTGTTGCCCCCTCTGTCTATAAAAGGGGGAACCCTTGATACGTTATTCTATAAGCTCTCATTTTTACCTAGAAACTCTGCTAAAATTTCCGTTCGAGCACTCCATTCTTGTTGAGGCAGAGAACTGACTTGAGCGTCGGAGAGTCTTGCCGGAGCAACCCCACCTCCGGTTTAGACTTTTTTTGCAGGTTCCGGCAGCGACCGCGACTCCAGCTTCTCCAGCGCAAGCGGATTTTTGCACCAACAGTGACCATCTAGCAATGGTAGCTGATGTCTGGATAGGTCGAAAGATTGTTAAGCAACATTCAAGAACCCATTGGCATATGGTTATCATATAATTCATTCTTTTAATCTTAATGCTTAAGGTGACCTAGGGTTTTACTGTCAATATAGAAAAGATCATCTACATTATATTTCAATTTTTCAAATCCATCACATGAATTATTCCGATCGTGATTTTACTGAATTGAAATACATTGATGCATTAACTCTTACTTATTCAGAGGAGTCAATTCCATCTTGACTCACACACCGACTTTGCAAGTATTAACTGTGTTCAAAAATCTTTCATCACTGAATTAGAAATTCAGGTAGTCTGGCACCAAAGCATAGAGAGTTATTTGCAAGTCACCGTGGTGATCTCAAGTCGGAGAGATACTTATACTCATATCCTTCACGAGCCACTCTTGACAGCAGAGTACTCCGTAGTTGATCACGTTTAGTGAGATGTATATGTTGGAAATAGTGTCCCAAAGCCAATCGTCAGCTTGTTGACGGTTGTGCTCATTTTTATATTTATACATGAATTATGAATTAATAAAAATTATTTTGGTATTTTTCATCACAAAATATTTCATCTTCTAATGAACTTCTATGTTGTGGTGAAGTCCTTAGGACTATTTAGACTCGACAAAGGAGGATTTATCGTTTAGTCCTTAAATCTATTCGCGATCAAATGATACGTTGTTACCAAGGATGACAACGTTTATTAAGCATAGGTCGTTGTGTGCCATATAGGTTGGTTGTCCTCTTAACCAATGAGTGTGGAGATACTGGTATGGCATACAGGTGAGATGTAAGGGTACATCTGTACTGAACGTGACCAACTCCAGAGCTATTTTTGCTGTCAAGATTTACTCTGATGGAATATGGGTATAAATATCCCTCCGACCTGAGACTGCCATGGTGACTTGCAAGCAACTCACTGCACTTAGGTACTGGACTACCTGAATTTTTAATTCAGTGATGGAAGGCTGCTGGGTGTAGTCAAGTACTTGACATGTCGGTGCGTGTGTCAAGATGGGATTGACCACTCCAATTTAGGAGCTGTGTACAGTCGTGTTTCAATTTAGCAAAATCTTGGCCAGGGTAGTCCTTGTGAGGAGTCACAGGATTGTTTGAGTTGAGCACGATTCGGATGATCTGATCAGGGTTGACAGTTTAACCCTGAGTCATCCTAAACATAGGGATCAAAAGGATTAATTATACAGTAACCATATTCATGTAGGTTCTGAGTGTTGCGACTGTGACTCTTCGACCTATCCAGACATCGGGTACCATTGCTAGATGGTCATTTCGATCAGTACAGGAATTGATTCCTGTGCTACCGGCTTAGGTTCGAACCTGTGGGGTCACACACATTAGAGGTTCCTATCTAATCTGATGGCTGATGAAGAGTTCTAATGCTCATGGACTATGAGTCCTATGTGTTTGGAACTCTGTGATCGAGAATCAGGATTCTCTGATCATGAGTCCCACACATTTTGGGTACCGGGGTCAAGAGTCCCATTGGTTTGGGACTCTTCGATCAGGATTACATATCGATGAATTCTGATGTCCGATTACCCATCGAATTTGGACTCAATATTTATGAGAGATTTTATTAGTGATTTGATCATTAATTAACTCAATTTGATTGATTAATTATTTTTGGATCAAGTCCAATTGAATTGGATTCAGTTGGGTTTGACCCGATTAGGTTAAGAGTTGACCTAATCGTCGAGATGGTTTGGTCCCTGATTTGATCAAGGGTTGGGCTTAGTCAATTCTTGATTTGATTAAGATTTTATTGAGCTTAATTAAGCCTAATTAAGTTGGGTTTAAATTAGTCTAATTGGACTTAACTTATTTGGTTCAATTAGGTTGGTTTAAATATTGAAACCACCTTGACCCAATCTCCATGCGCCACCTCACTTTCATTTCACCCATTTGAATTCATGAGAAGGAACTTCTCATGAATTTTTTCCTCATACCAAGCCCTCTCCATGCCTTACTTTAATGTGCCAATTGAATGGATAAGGATGATTGGTTGGCCATTCAAATTCAAAATAAAGTTTGAATTTGAATGGGCAATCAATCTTTGCATCTTATCCCTTTATTAATGCCCCATTTATTATATGAGAAAAATATTTCTCATGAAATCACTCCATACACAATTTAAGCCACATCTCACGTCTTTAGTGGATAAGGGATGAGTTGGTGTCCATTTGAATTCAAATATGTAATTACTCATCTTTATCCTTTCTTTTGGATAAGACGTTTGACGTTGTTATAAAAGGAGGAGAAGAGTGGGGCGTGTAGAAAGAAAATTTTTGGAAAAAAATTTTGGGGCATGAGGAAGCCTTATGCATAAGAAGGAAGTCCATATCCTTCCAAGAGAAAAAAAAAGAAAAGAAAGAAAAGTGGGTACAAGGTTTCTGATGAGTTCCCTAGAGTTTTAGCCTGGGGTTCGGAAAGTGAGAAAGTGAGCTACGAGTATCGTGAGCCCACAAAATCTCAGAGAGATCTTCAACATCCTTTCAAGCACGTCTGTTGATGATCCGAAGCATCCGAAGAATCGACAGATATCGATCGAAGGAGTTCGATAGCATCGACCGTCAAAAGGGCTCTACAACGAGCTAGCACTCGTGAGGAGTCGATCAGATCAGAAGCTTCGTGTGGACGATCCGTAGAGGTCAGACATGCTGTGTGGCTGTGTCACGATGATCAGACTCTCCCAACGATGATCAAATTGCGGTGATCTACTACCCGCACAAAGGTATTGTGTTCTAAATATATTACAGTAAAGTGTTTACTGTTCGAATTTGAATTTCAAATTTAAATAAATGCATGCTATATATCATATTTAGATCTTAGTGTAGGATAAATTCATGTTAATTAATTAGATTAATTAATATTTTTTCACTATAAAATCATAATTTTGAAAAAGTTTTAAAATTATCATTTTACCCCTACACTGAATTTCCCACAAATGGTATCAGAGTGGGTTCTTAGATATGATATATATATTTGCATGCATAGATTAAGTTGTAATCTAAAAGTTTAAATTTAAAATTTGATTGAAATTTTAAATTTAAAATTCAAAATTTAAAATTCAAAATTTAAAATTTGAATTTTGAAAGTTATTCGAAATTCAAAATTCAAAAATTTGAAATTCAAAATTTAAAATTTGAATTTTAAAATTTAAAATTCAAAATTTAAAATTTTGAAATTCAAAATTTGAAATTTAAAATTTGATTGAAATTTCAAATTTGAAATTCAAAATTTAAAATTTAAAATTTGAAATTTAAAATTTGAAATTCAAAAATTTTGAAATTTAAAATTTAAAATTTATTTGAAATTTGAAATTCAAAATTTAAAATTTGAAATTTGAAATTTAAAATTTAAATTTTGAAATTGGTATATTTAGATATACTTGATCCAAGTAGCAAGTAATCAAATTGGGTTGGTTGCCATGGCCGTCCGGTCATAGGAGAAAAGCAGGGTTTAAAGGTCCTCTCCTCCCATTCGATGGGGTCTCCTATGGCGGTAGCGGTTCCGCTGCAATTATATCCCATGTAGATGAAGCAGTGAAAGAAATTAATTATAAAGGTTCAATTGTGAAATTTATCATGAATGTGTTAGATTAGATCTAAAGAAATATTCATGATTTATTTTGTTTGAGTTATTTTCTGTTATGTAATTAGCAATAGGATTGCTATTTATGAAATGTGCTGATCTATTTGTGAAATGAGTCAACATATTTGGTGAATAAAAAATAAAATTTTTTAAATTTAAAAATTATTTTTAAAATGCCAAATCCTGACCCATCAGCCCAATTACTTAATTAAAAGAATTAAGTATTATCTAGTAGGTCTAGAATTGTGAATTAAGACCTAAGACAATTGCATAAACTTGTAGGTCAATAGGTTAGATGGATTAGGTCCATAATTGGGTTAGACCTAAGGTTAGCTTAAAGAAATAGACTAAATTAAAGTAATTAGTCAAATCTAATCAAAAGTTAAATTAGATTAGGTCAAGGATGAAGTGAAAATTTAGTGCAGGGGCAAAATGGTAATTTTAAAACTTTTTCAAAATTACTATTTTACAATGGAATTATTAATTAATCTCATTAATTAATACTAATTAACCCTACACTAGGATCTAAATATGATACAACAGCATGCATTTAAATTTGAAATTCAAATTTGAATCAGTAAACGTTTTACAGTACTGTGTTCAGAACACATCACCTTTTGCGGGTAGTCGATCACCGCAATCTGATCACCGTCGGAGGACTCTGATCATCACGTCACAGCCACCCAACTGTCTGGCCTCTGCGGATCGTCCACACGAAGCTCCCGTCTGATCAGCTCCTCACGAATGCTAGTTCGTGATTTCACCCTTTTGATGGCAGATGTTGATTGAACTCCTTCGATCGATGTGTGCCGACTTCTTGGATGCTCTGGATCATCTGCACAGTTACTTGAGAGGCTGATGGATCTCTTTCTAAAATTTGGTGGACTCACGACACTCGTGGCACACCAATCTCACTTTTCGAACCCTAGGTAGAAACCCTAGGGTACACACCAAAAACCCTGTGCCCAATTTTCTCTCTTTTCTTTCTTTTTCTCTCGGAAGGTTTTGGACCTTCACCTTGCGCAGAAGCCTTCCTCACGCCCCAAAGTTTCTCTCCTAATTTTTCTATGCACGTCCCACCTTTCTCCTCTTTTTAAAACAACGTCGAACGTGTCTTATCCGCGTGAGAGGATAAAGACAAGAGGTTACACATTTGAATTCAAATCAAATTTGAATTCAAACAAAAACCAACTTATCCCTATCCTTTTGGGTGTGAGAAGAGAAGGGGCGTGGCTCTTTGTGCATGAAAAAGTTTCATGAGAAACCTTTTCTCGTGTAAGTAATGTGGCGCACAAAATGGATAAGGATGAAAGGGCAAGTGATAAGTTATCCATTCAAATTCAAACATGCTTTGAATTTGAATGGCTAACTAATTATTTTATCCATCCATATGGCACACAAATGAGGACGTGGAGAAGGGTTTTGCATGAGAAAAATTTCACGAGAAGTTTCTTCTCGTGAATTCAAATGGGTGCAAGGAAGTTGGGTGACGCAGGAAATTTAAAACAAGGTGGTTTGATTCAAATTGAGCCAACCTAGTTTAAAATAGGTTGAGCACAATTAGACCAAATTAAACCCAACATAATTAGGCTTAATTAGGCTTAATAAAATTCTAATCAAATCAGGAATTAACTAAACCTAACCCCTGATCAAATCAGGGACTAAACCACCTTAGCGATTAGGTCAACATTTAACCTAATCGGGTCAATCCAAACTGAATCCAATTCAATTGGACTTGATCCAAAAATAATTACTCAATCAAATTGAGTTAATTAGTGATTAAATCACTAATTAAACCTCTCATAAATGTTGAGTCCAAATCCGATGGGCAATCAGGCATCAGAGACCATCGATATGAAATCCTGATCAAAGAGTTCAAATTTCAAATTCAAAATTCGAAATTCAAAATTTTGACCCCGGTACCCAAAATGTGTGGAACTCATGATTAGAGAATCCTAATTCTCAATCATAGAGTCTCAGATAGATAAGACTCATAATCAGCCATCAGATCAGAAAGGAACCTCTAATGTGTGTGACCCCGCAGGTTCAAACCTAAGCCGGTAGCACAGGAACCAATTTCTGTACTAATCGAAGTGACCATCTAGCAATGGTACCCGACGACCGGATAGGTCGAATAATCGCAATCGCAACATTCAGAACCTACGTGAATATGGTTACCGTATAATTCATCTCTTTTGACCCCTGTGTTTAGGATGACTCAGGGTTAAACTGTCAACCCTGATGATATCATCCGAATCGTGCTCAACTCAATTAGTCCTGTGACTCCTCACTAGGACTACCCTGGCCAAGGTTTTGCTAAATTGAAACACGACTGTACACAGCTCCTAAACTGGAGTGGTCAATCCCATCTTGACACACGCACCGACAAGTCAAGTACTTGACTACACCCAGCAACCTTCCGTCACTGAATTAGAAATTCAGGTAGTCCAGTGCCTAAGTGCAGTGAGTTGCTTGTAAGTCACCGTGGCGGTCTCAGGTCGGAGGGACATTTATACCCATATCCCATCGGAGCAAATCTTGACAGCAGAAATAGCTCCAGAGTTGGTCACGTTCAGTGCAGATGTACCATTACATCTCACCTGTATGCCATACCAGTGTCTTCACACTCTTTGGTTATGAGGACAACCAACCCATATGGCACACAACGACCTATGCTCGATAAATATTGTCGTCCTTGGTAACAACGTATCATTTGATCGCGAACATATTTAAGGACTAAACGACAAATCCTCCTTTGTCGAGTCTAAATAGTCCTAAGGACTTCACCACAACACAGGAGTTCATTAGAAGATGAAACATTTGTGATGAAAAAATACCAAAATAACTTTTATTTATTTATAATTCATGTACTAATACAAAAGGAGCACAACCGTCAACAGGCTGACGATTGGCTTTGGGACACTATTCCCAACAATCTCCCACTTGGCCTAAAGCCTATCGGTGCAGTATCTAATACCCATCTTCGACTTGTAGTCGTTGAACTCCTTCACCGCAATGGCTTTAGTGAATGGGTCGGCCAGGTTCTCCTTTCCGTCGATCTTCTGAAGGTCAACGTCACCTCGATCCACGATCTCCCGGATGAGATGGTAGCGGCGCAGAATATGCTTCATCCGCTGGTGTGCCTTTGGTTCCTTCGCCTGAGCAATGGCTCCAGAGCTGTCGCAGTAGAGCAGAACTGGACCAACAAGGGAGGGTGCTACTCCGAGCTCGGTGATGAATTTTCTCAGCCACACCGCTTCTTTGGCAGCATCTGATGCAGCAATATACTCGCCTCGCATACTGAATTAGCCACAGTGTGCTCTTGGAACTCTTCCAGCAGACAGCCCCACCATTAAGGGTAAAAATAAATCCTGACACACTCTTGCTATCATCTCGATCAGACTGGAAACTAGAGTCTGTAAACCCTATAAGTCTCAAGTCCGATTCTCCATATATAAGCCACTGGTCCTTAGTATTTCTCAAATACTTCAGGATGGTTTTAACAACCTTCCAGTGATTCTCTCCTGGATCAGATTGGTATCTACTCACTACCCCTAGTGAGTATGCCACATCTGGTCGTGTACATGTCATGGCGTACATGATAGATCCCACTGCCGAAGCATATGAAATCCTACCCATACGCTCTCTCTCTTGAGGTGTTGTCGGACAATCCCTCTTCGAGAGAGAAATTCCATGGCCTATCGGTAGATAGCCTTTCTTGGAATTTTTCATGCTGAACCTTTTCAGCATAGTATCAATGTACGTGGACTGGGATAAGCCAAGCAACTTTTTGGATCTATCCCTATAGATCTCATCCCTAAGATGTAGGAAGCTTCTCCCAGATCCTTCATGGAGAACTGTGACGATAGCCAAATCTTTATTCCCTGTAATGCAGGGACATCATTCCGATTAAGAGAATGTCATCCACATACAATACAAGAAATACTACTGCTGGACCATTAGCCCACTTATAAATGCAGGGTTCTTCTCCGTTCTTAACGAAGCCATACGTTTTGATCGTCCTATCAAAACGTATGTTCCAACTCCGAGATGCCTGCTTAAGTCCATCAATGGACCTCTGTAGCTTGCACACCTTAGACTCATCTGTGGATGTGAACCCTTCAGGTTGTATCATATACACCTCTTCGTCCAGCTCTCCATTTAGGAAAGCTGTCTTCACATCCATCTGCCAGATTTCATAGTCCAGATGGGCAGCTATCGCAAGCATAATCCGAATGGATTTGAGCATTGCCACAGGAGAAAACGTCTCGTCATAGTCTATACCATAACGTTGACGATATCCCTTGGCAACCAGACGGGCTTTATAGGTCTCCACCTTTCCGTCTGCGCCCCTTTTCCTTTTGAAGACCCACTTACACCCTATGGGTTTTACTCCTTCGGGTGGGTCAACCAATGTCCACACATCGTTGACCTTCATGGACTCCATTTCGGATTTCATGGCCTCTAGCTATTTCTCAGAGTCAGGTCTCTGCATTGCATCCATGTAGGTGATCGGATCCTCATCATTTTCATCAAGTTCGATAGGATCACCATCCCGGACCAAGAAACCATAATATCTGTCCGGTTGATGTGGTACTCTACCAGACCGCCTTAAGGGTGCATAATCAATGGGCTCCGGATCTGATCTAATCAAATTCGGTTCAGGTTCAGTAACATGTGTCGGTTTTTCCACCTGTCGAACTTCGTCAAGTTCGACTTTAGAGGCAACAGTTCCTTCACTAAGGAACTCCTTTTCTAAAAAGATTGCCTTAAGGCTGACAAACACCTTTTGCTCATCAGCAAGGTAGAAATAATACCCTTTGGTCTCTTTTGGGTACCCTATAAAATTACACTTGTCAGACCTAGGTCCAAGCTTGTCTGTAATTAAACGTTTAACATAAGCCGGACACCCCCAAACCTAAGGTGCGAGAGTACTGGCTTACGTCCTATCCATATCTCATATGGCGTTTTGGCTACAGACTTACTCGAACTCTATTTAGAAGGTAACAAGCCGATTCGAGCGCATATCCCCAGAGGGAGATCGGCAGACCAGCAAACCCCATCATGGATCGAACCATGTCTAACAGGGTCCGATTCCTCCTTTCAGACACACCATTATGCTGTGGTGTTCCAGGAGGAGTCCACTGAGAGAGAATCCCATTCTCCCCTAGATACGTCAGAAACTCATTGGAAAGGTATTCACCTCCTCGATCAGATCGAAGAGTTTTAATACACTTCCCAGTTTATTTTTCTACCTCATTTCGGAATAGTTTGAACATTTCAAATGATTCCGACTTATGCTTCATTAAATAGACATACCCATACCTAGATAGGTCGTCTGTGAAGGTTATGAAGTAGAAAAATCCACCTCTTGCACTTGAGCTCATGGGTCCACATACATCAGAATGTACCAGACCTAAGAGTTCACTGGCTCGCTCACCTTTTCCAGTAAAAGGTGACTTGGTCATCTTTCCAAGAAGACAGGACTCACAGGTTGGAAGTGATTCACAATCACTAACTTCAAGAATTCCTTCTTGAGCCAACCTGTTTATCCTGTTCTTATTGATATGACCTAGCCTACAGTGCCAAAGGTAGACTTCGGACACATTATCTATTCTAGAGCGTTTACCAAATTTTTGAACCACATTAACAGGCTGTGATAGTAAGTAAATTCTATTATTTAATTGTCCAACAAATATTGTAACACCATTTAAAATGATATTGCAAATATTTCTTTTTATTAAAAAATCATAACCGTACATGGCCAAAAGGCCTACAGAAATAATATTTAATAAAAAACTTGGACAATAGTGACATTCACTCAGAATTACATTACGAGAATTGATTACAAGACTCATGATTCCTAAAGCTAGAACTGGAACTTTGCTTCCATCTCCAACATTCAGGAACCTCTCGCCTTCATCAAATCTCCTACTGACCTGCAGACCCTGCATCAAATTACAAATATGATAAGGGCTTCCGGTATCCAATACCCAGGCAGTAGTATCACAAATCGAAAAGTTGCAAGGAGTTATCATATAATTACCTTGCTTCTTCTTTGGCCTGTTCGGGTCCAGGGAGGCAATGTATTGAGGACAGTTCCTCTTCCAATGCCCGTGCTTCTTGCAAAAGAAGCACTCCGCCTGGCTCTGGTCATGCTTGCGCTTCTTGGTCTGACCCCGTGCTACTGTCCCAGCATGAGATTGCACCTTCTTATTTTTCTTCTTCTTGTTCTTCTTCCCCTTCCCAAAGGGTTGACGACGAGAAGAAGACCCTCCCACTACATTCACTGACTCCTTATGGAGTTGGTGATCCTTCTCAAAGTTCTGCAGCAACCCCAACAATCCGTGGTAGTTTACTGCAGGCTTTGTCATTCGAAAATGAGTAAGGAATGGGAGGAAGGACTTGGGCAAGGAATTAAGGATCGCATCCTTACCGAGCTGCTCGTGCAGAGGAAAGCCCAATTTGCTTAGGCGCTCAATCATCTCGATCATATACAGTAATGATCAGTGACTGAGGCCCCATCCCTCATCCGAGCATTGAAAATAGCACAACTAGTTTTGTGCCTTTCAACGTCGTCAGGCGTGCCAAAGGAGTCGTTCAACATTTGAAGCATCTCCTGTGGCTGGCGTTCTCAAACCTTCGGCTGAACTCGTCATTCATTGCTGCCAGCATAATACATCGAACGGTGGTGCGGTCATTGAGCCACTTCAAGTAAGTGTCTCGGATCGCTTTACTAGCGTTCGGAGCTGGCTCCTCAGGTGCTGGATCCGTTACTACATAAAGGATCCGTTCATGCTCAAGGACGATTTTCAATTTTCGATACCAGCTATCGAAATTAGGTCCCATGAGCTTGTCATTATCTAATAATGACCGGAGCGACAGGGTAGTGGCCATAGCTGCTTAAAGAAAAATGAGACCTCTATTAGTACATAAATTAATACTAAAGACTTGGACTTTAGTCTAAAGTTTTTCTCAATATTTTACGAACTGGTAGCCTCATCCTCCAATTCGAGGAATTACTTTAATTCCTTAATGGGTACTAGAATCCACACAGACTACACACGAGCCCAACTTTGGTTGGTCAACCCATGTGCATCTATGGGTAGGTTCTTAACCAGTTGTTTCTCTAAACAACTTCTAGTAATTTATTTTGCCCCAGAACCTAATCAGTAGGCTTTGGCCTCCACTGAAAAGATCTGGTTAGGTCCAACCATTAACATGACTTAATTTAGTGAATCGGACCAATAAATGATCAGGCCCGACTTTGGCCGGCCAACCTAACCACCATCAGAAAGACTCAATCAAATTATCATATTATGAATAATAATTCCATTAGCCAATGAGCACCAGGCCTTTGGGCCTCCAATGATCATTGAACTAATGGACTCATTATCATTCACTTAATGGGAGGCTATGACTTAGTTATCATTATAACTTAATCATTTTAGGGACCTAATAATTTTTGAGGATTTTATTAAAGAATAGTAGAGAAGAAATCATCCAGCCAATTTCAATCCTCCCACTGACTTCACCAAGTCAGATTAAAAAGGATTTAATTAAAGCTGGCATTAGGAGCACCTAAATCAGTCATACTGATTTACCTAATGACATGGTGAGCTCTAATCACCAAGTGATCTAATCAAAATCTAACTTACCAGATTGGCCAGGTAAGTGAGATCAGTGGTGGGGATTTGCCATTAACTCGTCAATGATCGAATCAATGCGAGTAGCTCCCGCTTAAGAACCACTGGTCAAAACTGCCGAACTTACCTTAGACACCAACCGGTTCATTAGTTTTAATTTTGATCAACTTAGTAAATAGAGCTCCACCGCGTAGCCATGAATTAAGTCCATCTTGGTCTAGTTAAAGACATGGACCCATTCAACTACAACTATTGAAGTTGAGTCTAGAGTATCCTTGACCTAATCTAATTCAACTTTTGATTAGATTTGACCAATTACTCCAATTCGTCCATTTTTTAAACTAACCTTAGGTCTAACCCAATTATGGACCTAATTCATCTAACCCATTGACCCAAAAGTTTATGCAATTGTCTTAGGTCTTAATTCACAATTCTAGACCTACTAGACAACACTTAATTCTTTTAATTAAGTACTTGGGCTGATGGGTCAGGGTTTGGCATTTCGAAAATAATTTTCAAATTTGAAAGATTTTATTTTCTGTTCACCAAATGTGTTAACTCATTTCACAAACGGATCAGCACATTTCATAAACAGCAATTCTATTGCTCATTTCATAACAGAAAATAACTCAAAATAAATCATAAATTTTCTTTTAGATCTAATCTAACACATTCATGATAAATTTCTTAATTAAGTCCTTTCGCTGCTTCATCGGCATGGGATATAATTGCATCGGCACCCCTACCGCCATAGGAGACCCCATCGAATGGGAAGAGAGGGCTTTAAACCCTACTTTTCTCCTATGACCGGACGGCCATGGCAACCAACCCAATTAGATTACTTGCTACTTGGATCATGTATATCTAAATATACAAATTTCAAAATTTAAATTTTGAATTTCAAATTTCAAATTTCAAATTTTAAATTTCAAATTTGAGATTTCAACCAAATTTCAAATTTCGAATTTTCAATCTTTGAATTTTAAATTTTGAATTTTGAATTTCAAATTTCAAATTTCGAATTTCAAATTTCAAATTTGAGATTTCAACCAAATTTCAAATTTTGAATTTTGAATTTTGAATTTCAAATTTTGAATTTCAAATTTCAAATTTCAAATTTGAGATTTCAACCAAATTTCAAATTTCAAATTTTGAATTTCAAATTTGAAACTTCTAACAAATTTCAAATTTTAAATTTCAAATCCTTTTGAATTTTGAATTTTGAATTTTGAATTTCAAATTTAAACTTATAGATTACACCTTAATCTATGCATGCATATGTATATCATATTCTAGAACCTGCTCTGATACCAATTGAAGTGAAAATTTAGTGCGGGGCAAAATGGTAATTTTAAAACTTTTTCAAAATTACTATTTTACAGTGAAATTATTAATTAATTTATTAATTAATACTAATTAACCCTACACTAGGATCTAAATATGATACAACAGCATGCATTTAAATTTGAAATTCAAATTTGAATCAGTAAACGTTTTACAGTACTGTGTTCAGAACACATCACCTTTTGCGGGTAGTCGATCACCGCAATCTGATCACCGTCGAGGGCTCTGATCATCACGTCACAGCCACCCAACTGTCTGGCCTCTGCGGATCATCCACACGAAGCTCCCGTCTGATCAGCTCCTCACGAATGCTAGTTCGTGATTTCACCCTTTTGATGGCAGATGTTGATCGAACTCCTTCGATCGATGTGTGCCGACTTCTCGATACTCTCGATCGTCTGCACAGTTACTTGAGAGGCTGATGGATCTCTTCTAAAATTTGGTGGACTCACGACACTCGTGGCACACCAATCTCACTTCCCGAACCCTAGGTAGAAACCCTAGGGTACACACCAAAAACCCTACGCCCAATTTTCTCTCTTTTCTTTTTTTTTCTCTCGGAAGGTTTTGGACCTTCACCTTATGCAGAAGCCTTCCTCACCCCCAAAGTTTCTCTCCTAATTTTTCTACGCACGTCCCACCTTTCTCCTCTTTTTAAAACAACGTCGAACGTGTCTTATCCGCGTGAGAGGATAAAGACAAGAGGTTACACATTTGAATTCAAATCAAATTTGAATTCAAACGAAAACCAACTTATCCCTATCCTTTTGGGCATGAGAAGAGAAGGGGGTGGCTCTTTGTGCATGAAAAATTTCATGAGAAACCTTTTCTCGTGTAAGTAATGTGGCGCACAAAATGGATAAGGATGAAAGGGCAAGTGATAAGTTATCCATTCAAATTCAAACATGCTTTGAATTTGAATGGCTAACTAATTATTTTATCCATCCATATGGTGCACAAATGAGGACGTGGGGAAGGGTTTTGCGTGAGAAAAATTTCACGAGAAGTTTCTTCTCATGAATTCAAATGGGTGCAAGGAAGTTGGGTGACGCAGGGAATTTAAAACAAGGTGGTTTGATTCAAATTGAGCCAACCTAGTTTAAAATAGGTTGAGCACAATTAGACCAAATTAAACCCAACATAATTAGGTTAATTAGGCTTAATAAAATCTTAATCAAATCAGAAATTAACTAAACCTAACCCCTGATCAAATCAGGGACTAAACCACCTTAGCGATTAGGTCAACATTTAACCTAATCGGGTCAATCCAAACTGAATCCAATTCAATTGGACTTGATCCAAAAATAATTACTCAATCAAATTGAGTTAATTAGTGATTAAATCATAATTAAACCTCTCATAAATATTGAGTCCAATTCCGATGGGCAATCAGGCATCAGAGACCATCGATATGAAACCCTGATCAAAGAGTTCAAATTTCAAATTCAAAATTCGAAATTCAAAATTTTGACCCCGGTACCCAAAATGTGTGGAACTCATGATTAGAGAATCCTAATTCTCAATCATAGAGTTCCAGATAGATAAGACTCATAATCAGCCATCAGATCAGAAAGGAACCTCTAATGTGTGTGACCCCGCAGGTTCGAACCTAAGCCGGTAGCACAGGAACCAATTTCTGTACTAATCGAAGTGACCATCTAGCAATGGTACCCGATGACCGGATAGGTCGAATAATACAATCGCAACATTCAGAACCTACGTGAATATGGTTACCGTATAATTCATCCCTTTTGACCCCTGTGTTTAGGATGACTCAGGGTTAAACTGTCAACCCTGATGATATCATCCGAATCGTGCTCAACTCAATTAGTCCTGTGACTTCTCACTAGGACTACCCTGGCCAAGGTTTTGCTAAATTGAAACACGACTGTACACAGCTCCTAAACTGGAGTGGTCAATTCATCTTGACACACGCACCGACAAGTCAAGTACTTGACTACAACCAGCAACCTTCCGTCACTGAATTAGAAATTCAGGTAGTCCAGTGCCTAAGTGCAGTGAGTTGCTTGCAAGTCACCGTGGCGGTCTCAGGTCGGAGGACATTTATACCCATATCCCATCGGAGCAAATCTTGACAGCAGAAATAGCTCGGAGTTGGTCACGTTCAGTGCAGATGTACCATTACATCTCACCTGTATGCCATACCAGTGTCTCCACACTCTTTGGTTATGAGGACAACCAACCCATATGGCACACAACGACCTATGCTCGATAAATATTGTCGTCCTTGGTAACAACGTATCATTTGGTCGCGAACATGTTGAAGGACTAAACGACAAATCCTCCTTTGTCGAGTCTAAATAGTCCTAAGGACTTCACCACAACACAGGAGTTCATTAGAAGATGAAACATTTGTGATGAAAAAATACCAAAATAACTTTTATTTATTTATAATTTATGTACTAATACAAAAGGAGCACAACCGTCAACAGGCTGACGATTGGCTTTGGGACACTATTCCCAACAAAGGATACTCTAGACTCAACTTCAATAGTTGTAGTTGAATGGTCCATGTCTTTAACTAGACCAAGATGGACTTAATTCATGGCTACACGGTGGAACCTATTTACTAAGTTGATCAAATTAAAACTAATGAACCAGTTGGTGTCTAAGGTAAGTTTGGCAGTTTGATCAGTGGTTTTTAAGCGGGAGCTACTCGCAGTGATTCGATCTCTGACGAGTTAATGGCTTATCCCCACCACTGATCTCACTTACCTGGCCAACCTGATGAATTAGATTTTTATTAGATCACTTGGTGATTAGGGCTCACCCATGTCATTAGGTAAATCAGTTTGACTGATTTAGGTGCTCCTAATGCCATCTTTAATTAAATTCTTTTTTAATCTGACTTGGTGAAGTCAGTGGGAGGATTGAAATTGACTGGATCTTTTTTTTTCATCTATCCTTTAATAAAATTCTCAAAAATTATTAGGTCCCTAAAAATGATTAAGATGTTGGGAATAGTATCCCAAAGCCAATCGTCAGCCTGTTGACAGTTGTGCTCCTTTTGTATTAGTACATGAATTATAAATAAATAAAAGTTATTTTGGTATTTTTTCATCACAAATGTTTCATCTTCTAACGAACTCCTGTGTTGTGGTGAAGTCCTTAGGACTATTTAGACTCGACAAAGGAGGATTTATCATTAAGTCCTTAAACATGTTCGCGACCAAATGATACGTTGTTACCAAGGACGATAATATTTATCGAGCATAGGTCATTGTGTGCCATATGGGTTGGTTGTCCTCATAACCAAAGAGTGTGGAGACACTGGTATGGCATACAGGTGAGATGTAATGGTACATCTGCACTGAACGTGACCAACTCCAGAGCTATTTCTGCTGTCAAGATTTGCTCCGATGGGATATGGGTATAAATGTCCCTCCGACCTGAGACCGCCACGGTGACTTGCAAGCAACTCACTGCACTTAGGCACTGGACTACCTGAATTTCTAATTCAGTGACGGAAGGTTGCTGGGTGTAGTCAAGTACTTGACTTGTCGGTGCGTGTGTCAAGATGGGATTGACCACTCCAGTTTAGGAGCTGTGTACAGTCGTGTTTCAATTTAGCAAAACCTTGGCCAGGGTAGTCCTAGTGAGGAGTCACAGGACTAATTGAGTTGAGCACGATTCGGATGATATCATCAGGGTTGACAGTTTAACTCTGAGTCATCCTAAACACAGGGGTCAAAAGGGATGAATTATACGGTAACCATATTCACGTAGGTTCTGAATGTTGCGATTGCGATTATTCAACCTATCCGGTCGTCGGGTACCATTGCTAGATGGTCACTTCGATTAGTACAGAAATTGGTTCCTGTGCTACCGGCTTAGGTTCGAACCTGCGGGGTCACACACATTAGAGGTTCCTTTCTGATCTGATGGCTGATTATGAGTCTTATCTATCTGGAACTCTATGATTGAGAATTAGGATTCTCTAATCATGAGTTCCACACATTTTGGGTACCGGGGTCAAAATTTTGAATTTCGAATTTTGAATTTGAAATTTGAACTCTTTGATCAGGGTTTCATATCGATGGTCTCTGATGCCTGATTGCCCATCGGATTTGGACTCAACATTTATGAGAGGTTTAATTAGTGATTTAATCACTAATTAACTCAATTTGATTGAGTAATTATTTTTGGATCAAGTCCAATTGAATTGGATTCAGTTTGGATTGACCCGATTAGGTTAAATGTTGACCTAATCGCTAAGGTGGTTTAGTCCCTGATTTGATCAGGGGTTAGGTTTAGTTAATTCCTAATTTGATTAGGATTTTATTAAGCCTAATTAAGCCTAATTATGTTGGGTTTAATTTGGTCTAATTGTGCTCAACCTATTTTAAACTAGGTTGGCTCAATTTGAATCAAACCACCTTGTTTTAAATTCCCTGCGTCACCCAACTTCCTTGCACCCATTTGAATTCACGAGAAGAAACTTCTCGTGAAATTTTTCTCACGTAAAACCCTTCCCCACGTCCTCATTTTTGCACCATATGGATGGATAAATTAATTAGTTAGCCATTCAAATTCAAAGCATGTTTGAATTTGAATGGATAACTTATCACTTGCCCTTTCATCCTTATCCATTTTGTGCGCCACATTACTTACACGAGAAAAGGTTTCTCGTGAAACTTTTTCCACGCACAAAGAGCCACCCCCTTCTCTTCTCATGCCCAAAAGGATAGGGATAAGTTGGTTTTCGTTTGAATTCAAATTTGATTTGAATTCAAATGTGTAACCTCTTGTCTTTATCCTCTCACGCGGATAAGACACGTTCGACGTTGTTTTAAAAAGAGGAGAAAGGTGGGACGTGCATAAAAAATTAGGAGAGAAACTTTGGGGCGTGAGGAAGGCTTCTGCACAAGGTGAAGGTCCAAAACCTTCCGAGAGAAAAAGAAAGAAAAGAGAGAAAATTGGGCGCAGGGTTTTTGGTGTGTACCCTAGGGTTTCTACCTAGGGTTCGGGAAGTGAGATTGGTGTGCCACGAGTGTCGTGAGTCCACCAAATTTTAGAGAGAGATCCATCAGCCTCTCAAGTAACTGTGCAGATGATCCGGAGCATCCGAGAAGTCGGCACACATCGATCGAAGGAGTTCGATCAACATCTGCCATCAAAAGGGTGAAATCACGAACTAGCATTCGTGAGGAGCTGATCAGACGGGAGCTTCGTGTGGATGATCCGCAGAGGCCAGACAGTTGGGTGGCTACGACGTGACGATCAGAGCCCTCCGACGGTGATCAGATTGCGGTGATCGACTACCCGCAAAAGGTGATGTGTTCTGAACACAGTACTGTAAAACGTTTACTGATTCAAATTTAATTTAAATTTAAATGCATGCTATTGTATCATATTTAGATCCTAGTGTAGGGTTAATTAGTATTAATTAATGAGATTAATTAATAATTCCGCTGTAAAATAGTAATTTTGAAAAAGTTTTAAAATTACCATTTTGCCCCTGCACTAAATTTTCGCTTCAATTGGTATCAGAGCAGGTTCTAGAATATGATATACATATGTATGCGTAGATTAAGGTGTAATCTATAAGTTTAAATTTCAAATTCAAAATTCAAAATTCAAAATTCAAAAAGATTTGAAATTTGAAATTTAAATTTGTTAGAAGTTTCAAATTTGAAATTCAAAATTTGAAATTTGAAATTTGGTTGAAATCTCAAATTTGAAATTTGAAATTCAAATTTGAAATTTGAAATTCAAAATTCAAAATTCAAAATTTGGTTGAAATCTCAAATTTAAAATTTGAAATTCGAAATTTGAAATTTGAAATTCAAAATTCAAAATTTAAAATTCAAAGATTGAAAATTCAAATTTGAAATTTGGTTGAAATCTCAAATTTGAAATTTAAAATTTGAAATTTGAAATTTGAAATTTGAAATTCAAAATTTAAATTTTGAAATTTATATATTTAGATATACATGATCCAAGTAGCAAGTAATCTAATTGGGTTGGTTGCCATGGCCGTCCGGTCATAGGAGAAAAGTAGGGTTTAAAGGCCCTCTCTTCCCATTCGATGGGGTCTCCTATGGCGGTAGGGGTGCCGATGCAATTATATCCCATGCCGATGAAGCAGCGAAAGGACTTAATTAAGAAATTTATCATGAATGTGTTAGATTAGATCTAAAAAAAAATTTATGATTTATTTTGAGTTATTTTCTGTTATGAAATGAGCAATAGAATTACTGTTTATGAAATATGCTGACCCGTTTGTGAAATGAGTTAACATATTTGGTGAACAGAAAATAAAATCTTTCAAATTTGAAAATTATTTTCGAAATGCCAAACCCTGACCCATCAGCCCAAGTACTTAATTAAAAGAATTAAGTATTGTCTAGTAGGTCTAGAATTGTGAATTAAGACCTAAGACAATTGCATAAACTTTTGGGTCAATGGGTTAGATGAATTAGGTCCATAATTGGGTTAGACCTAAGGTTAGTTTAAAAAATGGATGAATTGGAGTAATTGGTCAAATCTAATCAAAAGTTGAATTAGATTAGGTCAAGGATACTCTAGACTCAACTTCAATAGTTGTAGTTGAATGGGTCCATGTCTTTAACTAGACCAAGATGGACTTAATTCATGGCTACGCGTGGAGCTCTATTTACTAAGTTGATCAAAATTAAAACTAATGAACCGGTTGGTGTCTAAGGTAAGTTCGGCAGTTTTGACCAGTGGTTCTTAAGCGGGAGCTACTCGCATTGATTCGATCATTGACGAGTTAATGGCAAATCCCCACCACTGATCTCACTTACCTGGCCAATCTGGTAAGTTAGATTTTGATTAGATCACTTGGTGATTAGAGCTCACCCATGTCATTAGGTAAATCATATGACTGATTTAGGTGCTCCTAATGACAGCTTTAATTAAATCCTTTTTAATCTGACTTGGTGAAGTCAGTGGGAGGATTGAAATTGGACTGGATGATTTTTCTCTACTATTCTTTAATAAAATCCTCAAAATTATTAGGTCCCTAAAATGATTAAGTTATAATGATAACTAAGTCATAACCTCCCATTAAGTGAATGATAATGAGTCCATTAGTTCAATGATCATTGGAGGCCCAAAGGCCTGGTGCTCATTGGCTAATGGAATTATTATTCATAATATGATAATTTGATTGAGTCTTTCTGATGGTGGTTAGGTTGGCCGGCCAAAGTCGGGCCTGATCATTTATTGGTCCGATTACTAAATTAAGTCATGTTAATGGTTGGACCTAACCAGATCTTTTCAGTGGAGGCCAAAGCCTACTGATTAGGTTCTGGGGTAAAATCAATTACTAGAAGTTGTTTAGAGAAATAACTGGTTAAGAACCTACCCATAGATGCACATGGGTTGACCAACCAAAGTTGGGCTCGTGTGTAGTCTGTGTGGATTCTAGTACCCATTAAGGAATTAAAGTAATTCCTCGAATTGGAGGATGAGGCTACCAGTTCGTAAAAATATTGGAAAAAACTTTAGACTAAAGTCCAAGTCTTTAGTATTAATTTATGTACTAATAGAGGTCTCGTTTTCCTTTAAGCAGCTATGGCCACTACCCTGTCGCTCCTGGTCATTATTAGATAATGACAAGCTCATGGGACCCAATTTCGATAGCTGGTATCGAAAATTAAAAATCGTCCTTGAGCATGAACGGATCCTTTATGTAGTAACGGATCCAGCACCTGAGGAGCCAGCCCGAACGCTAGTAAAGCGATCCGAGACACTTACTTGAAGTGGCTCAATGACCGCACCACCGTTCGATGTATTATGCTGGCTGCAATGAATGATGAGTTCAGCCGAAGGTTTGAGAATGCCCAGCCACAGGAGATGCTTCAAATGTTGAACGACTCCTTTGGCACGCCTGACGACGTTGAAAGGCACAAAACTAGTTGTGCTATTTTCAATGCTCGGATGAGGGATGGGGCCTCAGTCACTGATCATGTACTGTATATGATCGAGATGATTGAGCGCCTAAGCAAATTGGGCTTTCCTCTGCACGAGCAGCTCGGTAAGGATGCGATCCTTAATTCCTTGCCCAAGTCCTTCCTCCCATTCCTTACTCATTTTCGAATGACAAAGCCTGCAGTAAACTACCACGGATTGTTGGGGTTGCTGCAGAACTTTGAGAAGGATCACCAACTCCATAAGGAGTCGGTGAATGTAGTGGGAGGGTCTTCTTCTCGTTGTCAACCCTTTGGGAAGGGGAAGAAGAACAAGAAGAAGAAAAATAAGAAGGTGCAATCTCATGCTGGGACAGTAGCACGGGGTCAGACCAAGAAGCGCAAGCATGACCAGAGCCAGGCAGAGTGCTTCTTTTGCAAGAAGCACGGGCATTGGAAGAGGAACTGTCCTCAATACATTGCCTCCCTGGACCCGAACAGGCCAAAGAAGAAGCAAGATAATTATATGATAACTCGTTGCAACTTTTCGATTTGTGATACTACTGCCTGGGTATTGGATACCGGAAGCCCTTATCATATTTGTAATTTGATGCAGGGTCTACAGGTCAGTAGGAGATTTGATGAAGGCGAGAGGTTCCTGAATGTTGGAGATGGAAGCAAAGTTCCAGTTCTAGCTTTAGGAATCATGAGTCTTGTAATCAATTCTCGTAATGTAATTCTGAGTGAATGTCACTATTGTCCAAGTTTTTTATTAAATATTATTTCTGTAGGCCTTTTGGCCATGTACGGTTATGATTTTTTAATAAAAAAAATATTTGCAATATCATTTTAAATGGTGTTACAATATTTGTTGGATAATTAAATAATGGAATTTACTTACTATCACAGCCTGTTAATGTGGTTCAAAAATTCGGTAAACGCTCTAGAATAGATAATGTGTCAGAAGTCTACCTTTGGTACTGTAGGCTAGGTCATATCAATAAGAACAGGATAAACAGGTTGGCTCAAGAAGGAATTCTTGAAGTTAGTGATTGTGAATCACTTCCAACCTGTGAGTCCTGTCTTCTTGGAAAGATGACCAAGTCACCTTTTACTGGAAAAGGTGAGCGAGCCAGTGAACTCTTAGGTCTGGTACATTCTGATGTATGTGGACCCATGAGCTCAAGTGCAAGAGGTGGATTTTTCTACTTCATAACCTTCACAGACGACCTATCTAGGTATGGGTATGTCTATTTAATGAAGCATAAGTCGTAATCATTTGAAATGTTCAAACTATTCCGAAATGAGGTAGAAAAACAAACTGGAAAGTGTATTAAAACTCTTCGATCTGATCGAGGAGGTGAATACCTTTCCAATGAGTTTCTGACGTATCTAGGAGAGAATGGGATTCTCTCTCAGTGGACTCCTCCTGGAACACCACAGCATAATGGTGTGTCTGAAAGGAGGAATCGGACCCTGTTAGACATGGTTCGATCCATGATGGGGTTTGCTGGTCTGCCGATCTCCCTCTGGGGATATGCGCTCGAATCGGCTTGTTACCTTCTAAATAGAGTTCCGAGTAAGTCTGTAGCCAAAATGCCATATGAGATATGAATAGGACGTAAGCCAGTACTCTCACACCTTAGGGTTTGGGGGTGTCCGGCTTATATTAAACGTTTAATTAAAGACAAGCTTGGACCTAGGTCTGACAAGTGTAATTTTATAGGGTACCCAATAGAGACCAAAGGGTATTATTTCTACCTTGCTGATGAGCAAAAGGTGTTTGTCAGCCTTAAGGCAATCTTTTTAGAAAAGGAGTTCCTTAGTGAAGGAACTGTTGCCTCTAAAGTCGAACTTGACGAAGTTCGATAGGTGGAAAAACCGACACATGTTACTGAACCTGAACCGGATTTGATTAGATCAGATCCGGAGCCCATTGATTATGCACCCTTAAGGCGGTCTGATAGAGTACCACATCAACCGGACAGATACTATGGTTTCTTGATCTGGGATGGTGATCCTATCGAACTTGATGAAAATGATGAGGATCCGATCACCTACATGGATGCAATGCAGAGACCTGACTCTGAGAAATGGCTAGAGGCCATGAAATCCGAAATGGAGTCCATGAAGGTCAACGATGTGTGGACATTGGTTGACCCACCCGAAGGAGTAAAATCCATAGGGTGTAAGTGGGTCTTCAAAAGGAAGAGGGGCGCAGACGGAAAGGTGGAGACCTATAAAGCCCGTCTGGTTGTCAAGGGATATCGTCAACGTTATGGTATAGACTATGATGAGACATTTTCTCCTGTGGCAATGCTCAAATCCATTCGGATTATGCTTGCGATAGCTGCCCATCTGGACTATGAAATCTGGCAGATGGATGTGAAGACAGCTTTCTAAACGGAGAGCTGGACGAAGAGGTGTATATGATACAACCTGAAGGGTTCACATCCACAGATGAGTCTAAGGTGTGCAAGCTACAGAGGTCCATTTATGGACTTAAGCAGGCATCTCGGAGTTGGAACATACGTTTTGATAGGACGATCAAAACGTATGGCTTCGTTAAGAACGGAGAAGAACCCTGCATTTATAAGTGGGCTAATGGTCCAGCAGTAGTATTTCTTGTATTGTATGTGGATGACATTCTCTTAATCGGGAATGATGTCCCTGCATTACAGGGAATAAAGATTTGGCTATCGTCACAGTTCTCCATGAAGGATTTGGGAGAAGCTTCCTACATCCTTGGGATGAGGATCTATAGGGATAGATCCAAAAAGTTGCTTGACTTATCCCAGTCCACGTACATTGATACTATGCTGAAAAGGTTCAGCATGGAAAATTCCAAGAAAGGCTATCTACCGATAGGCCATGGAATTTCTCTCTCGAAGAGGGATTGTCCGACAACACCTCAAGAGAGAGAGCGTATGGGTAGGATTCCATATGCTTCGGTAGTGGGATCTATCATGTACGCCATGACATGTACACGACCAGATGTGGCATACTCACTAGGGGTAGTGAGTAGATACCAATCTGATCCAGGAGAGAATTACTGGAAGGTTGTTAAAACCATCCTGAAGTATTTGAGAAATACTAAGGACCAATGGCTTATAAATGGTGAATCATACTTGAGACTTATAGGGTTTACAGACTCTAGTTTCCAGTCTGATCGCGATGATAGCAAGAGTGTGTCAGGATTTATTTTTACCCTTAATGGTGGGGCTGTCTGCTGGAAGAGTTCCAAGCAGTACACTGTGGCTGATTCAGTATGCGAGGCGGAGTATATTGCTGCATCAGATGCTGCCAAAGAAGCGGTGTGGCTGAGGAAATTCATCACCGAGCTCGGAGTAGCACCCTCCCTTGTTGGTCCAGTTTTGCTCTACTGCGACAGCTCTGGAGCCATTGCTCAGGCGAAGGAACCAAAGGCACACCAGCGGACGAAGCATATTCTGCGCCGCTACCATCTCATCCGAGAGATCGTGGATCGAGGTGACATCGACCTTCAGAAGATCGACGGGAAGGAGAACCTGGCCGACCCATTCACTAAAGCCATTGCGGTGAAGGAGTTCAACGACTACAAGTCGAAGATGGGTATTAGATACTGCACCGATAGGCTTTAGGCTAAGTGGGAGATTGTTAGGAATAGTATCCCAAAGCCAATCGTCAGCCTGTTGACGGTTGTGCTCCTTTTGTATTAGTACATAAATTATAAATAAATAAAAGTTATTTTGGTATTTTTTCATCACAAATATTTCAACTTCTAATGAACTCCTGTGTTGTGGTGAAGTCCTTAGGACTATTTAGACTCGACAAAGGAGGATTTGTCGTTTAGTCCTTAAACATGTTCGCGACCAAATGATACGTTGTTACCAAGGATGACAATATTTATCGAGCATAGGTCATTGTGTGCCATATGGGTTGGTTGTCCTCATAACCAAAGAGTGTGGAGACACTGGTATGGCATACAGGTGAGATGTAATGGTACATCTGCACTGAACGTGACCAACTCCGGAGCTATTTCTGCTGTCAAGATTTGCTCCGATGGGATATGGGTATAAATGTCCCTCCGACCTGAGATCGCCACGGTGACTTGCAAGCAACTCACTGCACTTAGGCACTGGACTACCTGAATTTCTAATTCAGTGACGGAAGGTTGCTGGGTGTAGTCAAGTACTTGACTTGTCGGTGCGTGTGTCAAGATGGGATTGACCACTCCAGTTTAGGAGCTGTGTACAGTCGCGTTTCAATTTAGCAAAACCTTGGCCAGGGTAGTCCTAGTGAGGAGTCACAGGACTAATTGAGTTGAGCACGATTCGGATGATATCATCAGGGTTGACAGTTTAACTCTGAGTCATCCTAAACACAGGGGTCAAAAGGGATGAATTATACGGTAACCATATTCACGTAGGTTCTGAATGTTGCGATTGCGATTATTCAACCTATCCGGTCGTCGGGTACCATTGCTAGATGGTCACTTCGATTAGTACAGAAATTGGTTCCTGTGCTACCGGCTTAGGTTCGAACCTGCGGGGTCACACACATTAGAGGTTCCTTTTGATCTGATGGCTGATTATGAGTCTTATCTATCTGGAACTCTATGATTGAGAATTAAGATTCTCTAATCATGAGTTTCACACATTTTGGGTACCGGGGTCAAAATTTTGAATTTCGAATTTTGAATTTGAAATTTGAACTCTTTGATCAGGGTTTCATATCGATGGTCTCTGATGCCTGATTGCCCATCGGATTTGGACTCAATATTTATGAGAGGTTTAATTAGTAATTTAATCACTAATTAACTCAATTTGATTGAGTAATTATTTTTGGATCAAGTCCAATTGAATTGGATTCAGTTTGGATTGACCCGATTAGGTTAAATGTTGACCTAATCGCTAAGGTGGTTTAGTCCCTGATTTGATCAGGGGTTAGGTTTAGTTAATTCCTGATTTGATTAGGATTTTATTAAGCCTAATTAAGCTTAATTATGTTGGGTTTAATTTGGTCTAATTGTGCTCAACCTATTTTAAACTAGGTTGGCTCAATTTGAATCAAACCACCTTGTTTTAAATTCCCTGCGTCACCCAACTTCCTTGCACCCATTTGAATTCATGAGAAGAAACTTCTCGTGAAATTTTTCTCATGTAAAACCCTTCCCCACATCCTCATTTGTGCGCCATATGGATGGATAAATTAATTAGTTAGCCATTCAAATTCAAAGCATGTTTGAATTTGAATGGATAACTTATCACTTGCCCTTTCATCCTTATCCATTTTGTGCGCCACATTACTTACACGAGAAAAGGTTTCTCGTGAAACTTTTTCCACGCACAAAGAGCCACACCCCTTCTCTTCTCATGCCCAAAAGGATAGGGATAAGTTGGTTTTCGTTTGAATTCAAATTTGATTTGAATTCAAATGTGTAACCTCTTGTCTTTATCCTCTCACGCGGATAAGACATGTTCGACGTTGTTTTAAAAAGAGGAGAAAGGTGGGACGTGCATAGAAAAATTAGGAGAGAAACTTTGGGGCGTGAGGAAGGCTTCTGCATAAGGTGAAGGTCCAAAACCTTCCGAGAGAAAAAGAAAGAAAAGAGAGAAAATTGGGCGCAGGGTTTTTGGTGTGTACCCTAGGGTTTCTACCTAGGGTTCGGGAAGTGAGATTGGTGTGCCACGAGTGTCGTGAGTCCACCAAATTTCAGAGAGAGATCCATCAGCCTCTCAAGTAATTGTGCAGATGATCTGGAGTATCCGAGAAGTCGGCACACATCGATCGAAGGAGTTCGATCAACATCTGCCATCAAAAGGGTGAAATCACGAACTAGCATTCGTGAGGAGCTGATCAGACGGGAGCTTCGTGTGGATGATCCGCAGAGGCCAGACAGTTGGATGGCTGCGATGTGATGATCAGAGCCCTCTGACGGTGATCAGATTGCGGTGATCGACTACCCGCAAAAGGTGATGTGTTCTGAACACAGTACTGTAAAATGTTTACTGATTCAAATTTGAATTTCAAATTTAAATGCATGCTGTTGTATCATATTTAGATCCTAGTGTAGGGTTAATTAGTATTAATTAATGAGATTAATTAATAATTTCGCTGTAAAATAGTAATTTTGAAAAAGTTTTAAAATTACCATTTTGCCCCTGCACTAAATTTTTGCTTCATAAGATATATTGATAACTAAGTCATAGCCTCCCATTAAGTGAGTGATAATGAGTCCATTAGTTTAATAATCATTGGAGGCCCAAAGGCCAGGTGCTTATTGACTAATGGAATTATCATTCATAATATGATAATTTAGTTTGAATCTTTCTGATGGTGGTTAGGTTGGCCGGCCAAAGTCGGGCCTGATCATTTATTGGTCCAATTCATCAAATCAAATCATGTTAATAGTTGGACGTAACCAGATCTTTTCAGTAGAGGCCAAAGCCTACTGATTACGTTCTGGGGCAAAATCAATTACTAGAAGTTGTTTAGAGAAACAACTGGTTATGAACCTACCCATAGATGCACATGGGTTGACCAACCAAATTGGGCTCGTGTGTAGTCTGTGTGGATTCTAGTACCCACTAAGAAATTAAAGTAATTTCTCGAATTGGAGGTTGAGGCTACCAGTTCGTAAATATACTGGGAGAAACTTAGACTAAAGTCCAAGTCTTTAGTATTTATAATTTATGTACTAATAGAGGTCTGATTTTTCTTTATGCAGCTATGGTTACTACCCTGTCGCTCCGGTCATTATTAGATAATGACAAGCTCATAGGACCTAATTTCGATAGCTAGTATCGAAAATTAAAAATCATCCTTGAGTATGAGCGGATACTTTATGTAGTAACGGATCTGGCACCTGAGGAGCCAGCCCCGAATGTTAGAGAGACGGTCCGAGATACTTATCAGAAGTGGCTCAACGACCGCACCACCATTCGGTGCATTATACTGACGGCAATGAATGATGAGTTCAGCTGCAGGTTTGAGAACGTCCAGCCACAGGAGATGCTTCAAATGTTGAACGACTCCTTTGGCACACCTAACGACGTTGAAAGGCACAAAACTAGTTGTGCCGTTTTCAATGCTCGAATGAGGGATGGAGCCTTAGTCACTGATCATGTACTGTACATGATCGAAATGATTGAGTGCCTAAGTAAACTGGGCTTTCCCCCACACGAGCAGCTCGGTAAGGATGCGATCCTTAATTCATTGCCCAAATCCTTCCTCCCCTTCCTTACTCATTTTTGGATGACAAAGCCTGCAGTGAACTACCACGGCTTGTTGGGGTTGCTGCAGAACTTTAAGAAGGATCACCAGCTCCATAAGGAGTCGGTGAATGTTGTGGGAGGGTCTTCTTCTGGTCGTCGACCCTTTAAGAAAGGGAAGAAGAAGAACAAGAAGAAGAAGAACAAGAAGGTACAGCTGCATGCTGGAACGTCTGCACAGGGTCAGACCAAGAAGCGCAAGCCCGACCAGAGCTAGGCGGAGTGCTTCTTTTGTAATAAGCAGGGGCATTGGAAGAGGAACTGTCCTCTATACATTGCCTCTCTGGACCTGAACAGGCCGAAGAAGAAGCAAGGTACTTATATGATAACACCTTGTAATTTTTCTATTTGTGATACTACTGTCTGGGTATTGGATACCGGAAGCCCTTATCATATTTGCAATTCGATGCAGGGTCTGCAGGTCAGTAGGAGATTTGATGAAGGCGAGAGATTCCTGAACGTTAGAGATGGAAGCAAAGTTTCAGTTCTAGCATTAGAAATCATGAACCTTATAATCAATTCTCGAAACGTAATTCTAAGTGAATGTCAGTATTGTCCAAGCTTTTTATTAAATATTATTTCTGTAGGCCTTTTGGCCATGAACGGTTATCAATTTTTAATAAAAAAAAATATTTGCAATATCATTTTGAATGGTGTTACAATATTTGTTGGACAACTTAATAATGGAATTTACTTTCTATCACAATCTGTTAATGTGGTTCAAACCTCCGGTAAACGTCCTAGAATAGATAATGTGTCAGAAGTCTACCTTTGGCACTGTAGGCTAGGTCATATCAATAAGAACAGGATAAACAGATTGGCTCAAGAAGGAATTCTTGAAGTAGGTGATTGTGAATCACTTCCAACCTGTGAGTCCTGTCTTCTTGGTAAAATGACCAAATCACCTTTTACTGAAAAAGGTGAGCGAGCCAGTGAACTCTTGGGTCTGGTACATTCTGATGTATGTAGACCCATGAGCTCAAGTGCAAGAGGTGGATATTTCTACTTCATAACCTTCACAGACAACCCATCGAGGTATGGGTATGTCTATTTAATGAAGCATAAATCGGAGTCGTTTGAAATGTTCAAATTATTCCGAAATGAGGTAGAAAAATAAACTGGGAAGTGTATTAAAACTCTTCAATCTAATCGAGAAGGTGAATACCTTTCCAATGATTTTCTAACATATCTTGAGGAAAATGGGATTCTCTCTCAGTGGACTCCTCCTAAAACACCACAACATAATGGTGTATCTGAAAGGAGGAATCGGACCTTGTTGGACATAGTTCGATCCATGATGGGGTTTGCTAGTCTGTCGATCTTCCTCTGGGGATATGCACTCGAATCGGCTTATTACCTTCTAAATAGAGTTTCGAGTAAGTCTGTAACCAAAATGCCATATGAGATATGGATAGGACGTAAGCCAGTACTCTCGCACCTTAGGGTTTGGGGGGTGTCCGGCTTATGTTAAACGTTTAATTACGAACAAGCTTGGATCTAGGTCTGACAAGTGTAATTTTATAGGGTATCCAAAAGAGACCAAAGGGTATTACTTCTACCTAGCTGATGAGCAAAAAGTGTTTGTCAGCCTTAAGGCAATCTTTTTGAAAAAAGAGTTCCTTGGTGAAGGGACTGTTGCCTCTAAGGTCGAACTTGACGAAGTTCGGCAGGTGAAAAAATCGACACAAGTTGCTAAACCTGAATCGGATTTGGTTAGATCAGATCCAGAGCTCATTGTTCAAGAACCCTTAAGGCGATTTGGTAGAGTACCACATCAACCGGACAGATACTATGACTTTTTGGTCGGGAACGACGATCCTATCAAACTTGATGAAAACGATGAGGATCCGATCACCTACATGGATGCAATGCAGAGATCCGACTCTGAGAAATGGCTAGAGGCCATGAAATCCAAAATGGAGTCCATGAAGGTCAACGATGTGTGGACATTGGTTAACCCATCCGAAGGAGTAAAATCCATAGGGTGTAAGTGGGTCTTCAAGAGGAAAAGAGGCGCAGACGGAAAGGTGGAAACCTATAAAGCCCATCTGGTTGCCAAGGGATATCGTCAATGTTATGGTATAGATTATGACAAGACATTTTCTCTTGTGGCAATGCTCAAATCTATTTGGATTATGCTTACGATAGCTACCTATCTGGACTATGAAATCTGGCAGATGGATGTGAAGACAGCTTTTCTAAACGGAGAGCTGGATGAAGATGTGTATATGATACAACCTGAAAGATTCACATCCACAGATGAGTCTAAGGTGTGCAGGCTACAGAGGTCTATTTATGGACTTAAACAGGCATCACGGAGTTGGAACATACGTTTTGATAAGATGATCAAAACGTATGGCTTCGTTAAGAATGGAGAAGAGCCCTGCATTTATAAGTGGGCTAATAGTCCAGTAGTTGTATTTCTTGTATTGTATGTGGATGACATTCTCTTAATCGGGAATGATGTCCCTGCATTACAGGGAATAAAGATTTGGTTGTCGTCACAGTTCTCCATGAAGGATCTGGGAGAAGCTTCCTACATCCTAGGGATAAGGATCTATAGGGATAGATCTAAAAGGTTGCTTGGTTTATCTCAGTCCACGTACATTGATACTATGCTGAAAAGGTTCAGCATGGAGAATTTCAAGAAAGGCTATCTTCCGATAGGCCATGGAATTTTTCTCTCGAAGAGGGATTGTTCGACAACACCTCAAGAGAGAGAGCGTATGGGTAGGATTTCATATGCTTCGGCAGTGGGATCTATCATGTACGCCATGACATGTACACGACCAGATGTGGCATACTCACTTGGGGTAGTGAGTAGATACCAATCTGATCCAGGAGAGAATCACTGGAATGTTGTTAAAACCATCTTGAAGTATTTAAGAAATACTAAGGACCAATGGCTTGTTTATGGTGAATCAGACTTGAGACTTATAGGGTTTACAGACTCTAGTTTCCAGTCTGATCACGATGACAGCAAAAGTGTATCGAAATTTATTTTTACCCTTAATGGTAGGGCTATCTGCTGGAAGAGTTTCAAGCAACACACAGTGGCTGATTCAGTTTGCGAGGTGGAGTATGTCGCTGCATCAGATGCTGCCAAAGAAGTGGTGTGGCTGAGAAAATTCATCATCAAGCTCGGAGTAGCACCCTCCCTTGTTGGTCTAGTTCTGCTCTACTGTGACAGCTCTGGAGCCATTGCTCAAGCGAAAGAACCTAAGGCACACCAGCGGACGAAACATATTCTGCGCCACTACCATCTCATCCAAAAAATTATGGATCAAGGTGACGTCGACCTTCAGAAGATCGATGAAAAGGAGAACCTGGCCGATCCATTCACTAAAGCCATTGCGATGAAAGAGTTCGATGATTACAAGTCGAAGATGGATATTAGATACTGCACCGATTGGCTTTAGACCAAGTGGAAGATTGTTGGGAATAGTGTCCCAAAGCCAATCGTCAGCCTATTGACGGTTGTGCTCATTTTTGTATTTATACATGAATTATGAATTAATAAAAATTATTTTGATATTTTTCATCATAAAATATTTCATCTTCTAATGAACTCCTATGTTGTGGTGAAGTCCTTAGGACTATTTAGACTCGACAAAGGAGGATTTGTCGTTTAGTCATTAAATCTGTTCACGACCAAATGATACGTTGTTACCAAGGACGACAACATTTATCAAGCATAGGTCATTGTGTGCCATATAGGTTGGTTGTCCTCTTAACCAATGAGTGTGGAGACACTGGTATGGCATACGGGTGAGATGTAAGAATACATCTGCACTGAACGTGGCCAACTTCGGAGCTATTTCTGCTGTCAAGATTTGCTCCGATGGAATATAGGTATAAATATCCCTCCGATCTGAGACCGCCACGGTGACTTGCAAGCAACTCACTGCACTTAGGCACTAGACTACCTGAATTTTTAATTCAGTGACGGAAGGCTGTTGGGTGTAGTCAAGTACTTGACTTGTCGGTGCGTGTGTCAAGATGGGATTGACCACTCCAGTTTAGGAGCTGTGTACAGTCGTGTTTCAATTTAGCAAAACTTTGGCCAGGGTAGTCCTTGTGAGGAGTCACAGGACTGTTTGAGTTGAGCACGATTCGGATGATCTAATCAGGGTTAACAGTTTAACCCTGAGTCATCCTAAACACAGGGGTCAAAAGGATTAATTATACAGTAACCATATTCATGTAGGTTCTGAGTGTTGCGACTACGACTCTTCGACCTATCTGAACATCGGGTGCCATTGCTAGATGGTCATTTCGATTAGTACAGGAATTGGTTCCTGTGCTACCGACTTAGGTTCGAACCTGCGGGGTCACACACATTAGAGGTTCATATCTGATCTGATGGCTGATGAAGAGTCCTAATGCTCGTGGACTATGAGTCCTACATGTCTGAGACTCTATGATCGAGAATCAGGATTCTCTAATCATGAGTCCCACACATTTTGGGTACCGGGGTCAAGAGTCCCACTGGTTTGGGACTCTTCGATCAGGGTTACATATCGATAAATTCTGATGCCCGATTACCCATCGGATTTGGACTCAATATTTATGAGAGATTTTATTAGTGATTTGATCGCTAATTAACTCAATTTGATTGAGTAATTATTTTTGGATCAAGTCTAATTGAATTAGATTCAGTTGGGTTTGACCCGATTAGGTTAAGAGTTGACCTAATCGTCGAGATGGTTTGGTCCCTGATTTGATTAGGGGTTGGGCTTAGTCAATTTTTGATTTGATTAAGATTTTATTGAGCCTAATTAAGCCTAATTAAGTTGGGTTTAAATTAATCAAATTGGACTTAACTTATTTGGTTCAATTAGGTTGGTTTAAATATTGAAACCACCTTGACCCAATCTCTATGCGCCACCTCACTTTCATTGCACCCATTTGAATTCATGAGAAGAAACTTCTCATAAATTTTTTTCTCACGCCAAGCCCTCTCCATGCCCCACTTTAATGTGCTAATTGAATGGATAAGGATGATTGGTTGGCCATTCAAATTCAAAATAAAGTTTGAATTTGAATGGGCAATCAATCTTTGCGCCTTATCCCTTTATTAAAGCTCCATTTATTACATGAGAAAAATATTTCTCATGAAATCACTCCATGCACAATTTAAGCCATGTCTCACACCTTTAGTGGATAAGGGATGAGTTGGTGTCCATTTGAATTCAAAATTTGATTTGAATTCAAATGTGTAATTACTCATCTTTATCCTTTTTTTTGGATAAGACATTTGACATTGTTATAAAAGGAGGAGAAGAGTGGGGCGTGTAGGAAGAAGATTTTTGGAAAAAAATTTTGAGACGTGAGGAAGTCTTGTGTATGAGAAGGAAGTCCATATCCTTCCAAGAGAAAAAGAAAGAAAAGTGGGTGCAAGGTTTCTGGTGAGTTCCCTAGAGTTTTAGCCTGGGGTTCGGAAAGTGAGAAAGTGAGCTACGAGTATCGTGAGCCCACAAAATTTTAAGACGATCTTCAACATCCTCTCAAGCATGTTTGTTGACGATCCGAAGTATCCAAAGAATCGACAGACATCGATCGAAGGAGTTCGATTAGCATCGACCGTCAAAAGGGCTCTACAACGAGCTAGCACTCGTGAAGAGTCGATCAGATCGGAAGCTTCGTGTGGACGATTCTCAGAGGTCAGACATGCTGTGTGGCTGCATCGTGACGATCAGACTCTCCCAACGGTGATCAGATTGCGGCGATCTACTATCCGCACAAAGATATTGTGTTCTGAACACATTACAGTAAAGTGTTTACTGTTCGAATTTGAATTTCAAATTTAAATGAATGCATGCTATATATCATATTTAGATCCTAGTGTAGGATAAATTCATGTTAATTAATTAGATTAATTAATATTTTTTTACTATAAAATCATAATTTTTAAAAAAATTTAAAATTATCATTTTACCCCTGTACTGAATTTTCCACAGTATACCTATATCTCACTTACATGCTATGTCAGTATTTCCATACTCCTTGTTAAGAGAACAACTAATATCCATGACACACAATGTCCTACACTTGATATAGCTATCGTCTTAATAATAGTATATCGTTGGATCATGAATTAGGTTTAAAGACTATACGATATATCTTCCTATATCGATTCAAATAGCCCTAATGACTTCATCACAATACAAAAGTTCAAAGAAGATGTATAAAATATGCAAAAATTAAATAATATTTATTATTTAATAATTTATATATAATTATAATAATGAGCTCAACCGTTAACAAGCTGATGATTGGTTTTGGGACATAATTTTCAACACAGCAACCCTACTATGAGCAGTCGAGGTACCGCAGGTCAAGAAACCATTCACACCACTATAGCATCGAGAAGATCACTAATGAATGAGTAGATATCATGTGATCTCTCATATGGTCCCCTCAGTACTGATGTTCTCTAACAACCATCCGTACTCTCACTTAGTGCCTCTACACTATAGACTCGAAACTCGAATATCTTGAAGGAAGCAATCCGTGCGCCGATCTAATCGAATCAATCACTATCTCTATGATGATCCATCAAATGGGAGCAATTTAAGAATTAATTATATATGTCTCAAAATCTAAACTCTTTAGAATATATATCTTTAAATTATTAATTTTTTTAGACGATTCTTGAATACATAATACAAGAATTGATAAAAATTATCCACTTTATTGATAAATCAATTGTTTAAGTACAAAAATATGTCCTACAATTATTACAATATGTCTGCCATATTGGCTTTTAGAGCATACATCTAATATGATCCTCTTTCTATTAAGAACTTTATTTGTAGGTTTGATCTCTATCAGTTAGCGTGTCACCTACTTTGGCTCTCTTCAACCTGCGCTGACCTCAGTCTAAGCTCGATGTCCATCAGACTCACCAATCTTAGAGTCAGCTTGGAAATCAACAGCAATATAATAATAATAATAATATAAAATAGTTTTTAGATATAGTTTTATGATGCAGAATATTTGGCTGAAGAGTACTTGGGTCAGATGGATCGCAGAAAGTAGCAAAAGCCCAAATAAATGGATTGGAACGTCAAAAACGGGAACCTAAATTTTAAACAACCATAACTTTTAATATAAGAAGAGTTACGGGACTCATAATATATCAACAGAAAGCTCGTTTCAAGCTCTACAATCGTGAATCGGATTTACCTATTCATCCCATTTTTCGGATCCAAATTTCATCATTTTAGTGGGTTTTAGGGTTATTTTATGTTTGGAGGTCTGTCTTCGATTTAGTTTTATATTTATTCAAATTTTTTTAAATCAAAAAAATTATATGATTATTTTTTTAATTGGAATTTAAAGTTCTTTCTCGTTGTCTAGAAGATTTTTATCTCATCTGAATCTTTATTTTTATTCATCAAGGCTGCGTCATTGTGTTTGGGTTGTTTTTGGGTTTGGGAACTCCTAATGGACCGGCCTGGGAAGGTACGAACACACACCGGATCATTAATGTGAAGCGCAACATTCAGCGTTCGGCACGTTTTTGACGGGTGAGGGAGAGGCTTCGTTTCTAAACCGTCCAGTGCAAGGGAAAGGCCGTTGCTGTGCACGTGTTTTTTTTTCACTCTCTTTTCCTTTAAGCAAAACGAGCGGCCACTAATCTGTCTTCCTCCCCTCCCGTAGAACTGGAAACGCCTAGGAAAAGTCGGAAGAACGAAATCTCAGAAAATTCCACCACACGCGTCCGGCTCCGGGCTCTCGCGGGCCCACCCACCAGAGTGGAAACGGGTACTCGCGTTGTGTGAATTGAATTCCATGCCGACTGCCTCTCTCCCTCCGTCCTCTCGGTCAGATCCCGCCAAATCTGCTCGCTCGGCGGATGGATCCAAAGATATGCCGCGAATCTTCCCCTCTCCTCGTCCACATTTCCACCTACCTTCCAGCGGCCTGTCCATTCCTTCATAATATATGTGAATAAATATACGAGCAAGGACGCAGGCAGAGCAACTAAATACGGAGAATTTGGAATCAAGTGGACCGGACCGATCGCTTCTCTGGCCAAGATACAGAGTGAGAGAGAGGGTCCAAAAAAAAAAACAAAAACAACAACAACAACAAAGAATGGCAGGAGCAAGCAGATTGCTGAGGATTAGCAGAGCTCTCCAATCAGATCACCACCCTCCCTCTTCCTCTTCCTCTTCTACTTCCAATTCTTGTCGTCTCCCGCGTCCCAGGTTTTTGACTGTTGGAGGAGAGAAAAGCATTCCACCCGGCTGCCAGGGGAAGAAGAGGGTGGCGGCCGTCTCTCCAGACGCCGCGGTGATTTCACCTGAAAAGAAGCACGAGCCTTCTTTGTTCGAAAAGGGAATGGAGATTGTGGATCTCTCGTCTTCTCGCATAGCTCAGGTGGCAAGGCTGGCTCTGACACTCTTCGGTCCGCTGCCGCAGGAGGCTACAAAGGGCTTTTGTACTGCACATTCCGAGATGCTCGTCGAAACGGTACGACTACTCCTACTACTTTCTCATGTTGCGTAATCCATCTCCTCTGCATTCTCCTCACCTATTTGCTTGCTTCAAAGCAGGGGATCGCGCGATGCCAATCCTTCACACTGATCGCGGTTGCGGGATCCCTGATCGGCTCAGTCTTGTGCTTCGTTGAGGTAATGCATTGCCTGCATCTCTAAGTGATGCGATTTCTATGACGCTGCTGATTTACTCATTGTTTTTTTTTTTTCTTTTTAAATGCACGAGTACTGGATTTTCAATTGATGGTGGGTCAAGAATTTAAATTCTGAGATTTCTTCTGAATTCAAAAGTTTGTTTTTCTCCTTCCTACTTGATGGATTTCAGGGTTGCTTCCTTGTTCTGGAGACATTTTTTGAGTATTTCCAAATGATATCACAAGGGCTGGATCAAGAAGGTATCTTACAACTACTCATCGAAGCCATAGGTACAAATTCGCTCTACTTCTAAATCATCGATTATTTGCAGCTACTTGGATCTTTAAATCAAATTTATACTTATTACTCACACGGTAACGAGTTCGTGGTTTTGACCAATATCCCTGACAGATATGTTTCTTGTTGGAACTGCCCTGCTTACTTTCGGGATGGGGTTGTATGTCATGTTTTCTGGCTCGGCCAACACGAAACGGAATAGAGGATGGCAAATTGCCGAATCCAGCCTTGGCTCATTTAACCTCCAGGTTAGATTTTTGGATTCAACTACGAAAGATTCGTGATCTTAGATGTTTCACCAGGAATCTCATAATATTACTAAATCATTTTCAGAAGCTTGCAAAGACTATGGAGATGCAGTCCATAAGAGAGGCAAAATCAAGAATTGGGCATGCTATACTTTTGCTGCTTCAAACAGGAGTGCTAGAAAAGTTGAAGAACGTGTCCTTGGCCAGTTGCTTGGACCTAGCTTGCTTTGCCGGAGCTGTATTCGTCTCCTCAGCTTGTATTTTCCTCCTCTCCAAGCTCACAACGCAACGAAGCAAAAGTACATGGATATAATTCATCACAGGTTACCAGATTAGGAAAACAACTGCAGGACTCTTCTCATCGGAACAGGTTGCCCGGGTGATAGAACATAGGCTTGAAGACGACTGAGTGGTGGCGGTCGTTTAAATTTAAATCATTCTTCTTCAATCCAAATTTAGTTTTCATAGCAACGTAATTAATCAATAGCTTTTTTCTTTTTTTTTTTTTTTTTTGTTTAAGGGGTGGGAGTGAGGGGTGTTCGGGGGTTGAGAAATTTGACAGTAACTGACGCAGTGATAGAGCAGTTACAGAGAAAACAGAACAGAGATGCCTTATTTTTCTTGATAGTTTTCTCCCAGCCTTCTTTTACATCTAGAGACGAGGGAAGATAAGCTTTTCAGATGAACGTACTACATCTGCATAACCACAATTCAGTACTGTTTACATGGCTAAAAGAGTCATGCCCTTTTTCCCTTCGCTTCTTGGTACAGTCCATCGATAAAGTCCTGGAATCATTATTTCGCATGAAGAGAAATGATGACAAAAAGGAATTACAAATGACATATAACAACTGTTAATTACCAAGAAACCGATGTATCACGTTGAGTCTTCCTACCTTGTAATATTTGAGCAACTGCGGCCTCTTCAATTTAAAGGTCGGAGTAATCAGGTCTCTCTCAATGTCAAATGGTATTGGTTCGAGATGAACTGCTTTCAATAGCTCAAATCCTCTAAGCTGTGGTGATCAAATTTAATGGCAAGTCAAGTCATGACTCACAGTACCGTTAAGTGTTTTAAGATGCCAATGATTAATGACTTACTTCATGTGTTCGGCCAGTATTATTGAGCTCGTCAAGAACGTATTTTCTTGCTTTTGGATGTTTGCACAACTCTTCAAATGTCCCAGTTACATCATTGGCTGCTGCCCACTCCTCTACCAGCCTCTTTTCTGGAACAACCACACCTACAATGAAGGACTCGAAACTGTTTCCGTAGACCCAAACCTGCATGATATGAATTCCGTAAGATGATATAAACTCGACGATACCTGCACATTATTTTAGTTACAGAATAACATAACACACTAGTATTACTACCGATGTGACAAGAGGGCACTGCAGGTATGCGCTTTCAAGGTTCTCCGCAGCAATATATTCTCCTTGAGACAATTTAAAGATATTCTTTCTTCTGTCGATGATCTTCATTGCACCACTGGGTTGCCATTCTCCAATGTCACCTGCATGATCCAGACTTGCTATCTCAAAAACAATTATGAAATAACTACCACCAATATAGAATAAAGCCTAAAGCAAACGTCATTATATATAAGCTTGATTTGCAGTAATTGGAACATATAGTTGTAGGAGAAATCTATATAGTGTAAGAGGAAATCCATCTTTCTGAATTGCCCTTAATTGACTTCCCCAACTCATTAAGGAGATGCTAGAGCTTTGAGAAGCCCTTGGTGGTGTGTTCTTTTACCAAGGTGGATCTCATCTAGAACGGTGTGCAAGTCACTGAACAAACTGATGCACGTTTTTAATATACAGAAGAGGGGATAGATATGGTTCTTTTAACCTGTATGGAACCACCCGTCCATGGTTACTTCACTTGTAAGGTCTGGGCGCTTGTAGTAACCGGAGAATAAGGTTTTACCCCTCAAGCAGATCTCTCCGCGTGGTACATGGGAAAGAGCGTCATACCCCATTTCTGGAACTGACTCAAGTCTTGCCTCTATGGTTGTAATGGGGACTCCCACTGTTCCCATCATTGGGAGTACATTGGCTATAGATGTGAAGCACCCAGAGCAACTTTCCGTGAGACCTGCAAGCCAAAAATAATAGAAGTGCTAAAAATTAGGCATAGAAGATCTGTCTTTGTGTTCAATTATTTGGAGAGGATCTATGACAATGTGGAGAATGGACTTCTTTCAAGAGCAGTGAAAGTACAACACAAGATCTACACAACATATGACAATTTTTTTAGATACATGCACCACAAAAGTAGTTCACTGTTACCATATCCTTGTAAAAAGACACTGCAGCATGTGACTCTGAGGAACTCCTCAATATGCCTAGGTAATGGTGCAGCTCCAGATATCATGATGCGTACTCGGCCCCCAAGTCCTTGTTTGATCTGTGGTAATGATCAAGAAAAGGGAAATCTAAACATTCTCATCTCAAGGAGGTGCAGAGGAGGGGCAGGAAGTTGTTACATACTTTGTCAAAGACTAATTTGTCAAAGAAAGGCGATGCTTCATTTTGTTTCAGCCCTCTCCTCAAATTTTTCAATTTGCTGGTGAAAGCACAGCAATACCACACAACATATTAAAATCTAGATATCTATCGAAAAATTTGCTGTCACCTAGGTTGACAAAAATGTACTATGAAATGCAAATGAACAACAGTAATCAGAAGTAAGGTGGCATGGGGCAGCACTCTAAAACGTACAAGTCATATGCATACTGGAATAACTTCTTTGTTAACATTCCTCCAGATGAAATTTTCTGATTTATACCTTCAGTCACATAAACCTCACAATGTCAAGGTGGAAAATTGAATAGAGCAATTCTGACGGCAAGTTGTTTAAGAAGCCAACCAAAAAATATAAGCCATAAGGAGTGGACCTGTGTATATACGATCATAAACTCGAGGTACACCACAAAATAAAGTGGGTTTCAGTTCCTGAATGTCCTCCATCAAATATCGAACATCCTGCAAAATGAAAACAGAAAGTGTGGATTAATATAGAGAAAATCAGGGGAATAGAAATTCATCATAGAAAGGCTATAGCAAAGATACAAAGGTCATACCCCTCGCCAAAATCCAATGGAGGCACCCTTAAAGATGCAGTAGTTCTCAATTATCTGATCAAATATATGGGCTAATGGAAGGAATGAGAAGTATGAGTCTTCCTCAGTCACCTATAGTCAGATTGGGCATTTTATACATTAGACACTTTGGCCTATAGATAGGACAAGAATTTGTGGAAGTTTATGCAGTCAAATGATGATCTATGCTAAATAACAAGTACAGTAAAGTCCTAAAATAACTTAGTTTTCATTGAGGAAACAACAGTATTACTATCAAAATAGTCTGGAAAATTTCTAGAATGTTCTAGAAAAGGCAATTTCTTTTAATGTAGAAAACAGGAAGATTTCTCCAAATCATATACAAACATGCAGGTATGTTGAGGAGTTGAAAATTATTTATAAGATATAGCAATCCCCAAGAAAATGCATAAACAAGCGAAAATATAATGCCATGACAATCACAAAATAACATCCATCCAAATGCTTAACTTTTAGGTTCAATACAAGTCAGTTGCTCTGTAATAGGAATTGCAAAATTGAAAAATGGGTATGATGCCTTGACAAGCATCAAATAGCATCCATCCTGATGGAAAATTAGTTAATTTTTTGGTTATATAAATGTTGGCTATGTTGTAATAGGAAATACGAAATTGGATTCTGGAGTTCCTTTTTGCTCTTCTTTAAGCAAAAGAGGTAGGTTCTTGTGGCTACCCTATTGGAAAAGCTTTCCAAAACAGAACAATAAAATCTGTATATTATTACAAGGGTTGGGAGCTAAGTATTTACCACTTTATCTGTTTCTAGAAGTAGATGTTCTGTGGTAATGACCTCAGCAATAACAGCCCTGTTTGTCAGGATGACACCTTTTGGGTCTCCAGTTGTTCCACTAGTATACATTATTGTGCAAATATCATCCTTGTGTTTTGGAGGAAGTTTACAATTAGCACAACCCTGAAAAGAAAAAAACAAAAGAAAAGAGCCAGATTTTGTCAAAATCATATGAATGAAATTTCTACTGCAGGTATAGTTTGTGCTTGATTTTTTCACTTGTAATTAATTATCATAATTAAATGAACACATGCTGATGATAAGAACATGATCTTGTATAAGTTCTACATGAATATGTAAAATTAAAATAAGAGTACCATGCATAGAGCTGCCGTCTGAATTAACTTCTAATGGCACATTAGAAATGGCATCCATTGTATACACAATTGTTTCAGACTTAATACGCTTGGGAGGCATCATGTTATGAAGAAGGGGATGCACAAGTATTATTGATGCAGATGCATTTTTTGTTAAAAGTGTGAAAACTAACTAGCACCTTCAAGAACAACAAACAATGGTAAATATTAGAGTTTAAAATATGTACTTTAACATTAGAAAGTGTAAAGATCCTACCGAAGAGACAAAGTCCTCCCAAGAAAAGCAAGATACGCCAACTTGTTCAGCTTCTCTTTTTTGCTCATCAGTCACCATTCCAAAGCTAACAATTGCTGGATTGAATAATGCATAATAAGGATGTTATTGCCTCAAAACCTTGTTATGCATAGCTATTGAAATACAAGGTTGCTGCTAAACGTACTCTTGAGATACATGGCACATTTTGGAAGGCACATCAATATCTGAATGACAAAATAAAATTGTGAGATACATATATCATGAAAGGGATGATGATGTTGTTTATGCTCAGACCTGACCAAAACTGAGTATATTTAGCATTTCTTGACATAATAATTCGATCTTGTATACAGAGCTTCCTCTGACAAGAATATGGTATAGGATTTGTAGTTATGTAGCTTTGGGAGTTTCAGAAACAGTATAAAATCAAATAAAGTTTCCCCTCTTCCATCAGTAATGGATAAAATTAAACATGTCACCATAGGCTAAATCAGATATTAAACTTATTAGATATAGACTATGACCCAAATAAAAAATGCGTTATGATACTGACCAACAGGCACGAAAATGCAACATAATTACTGAGCTCTTAGTAGTCACTATAATGCTACAACATGGAGAAGTCCATAGATTTGCATATGAACTGGTGGTCAGATTAGTTTAGAAAGTACATGCAGTTCAGGCTGAGTATAATATGTTATAAAATATGAAAACAGTTTACAGTTAAAACTCTAACTAATTTGCAAATTTTCTTAGGAGTGCAGTAGTGAAACTGCTCTTTATTACTATAATAGGTTTTCACAAATGTATATGTACAAATTGACATAAATGACCAAACACAATCTTAATCTGGTCAGACAATTTCCATATTTATTATAAAACAAACCTATATATCATAATTGAAAGAGCTAAGAGATGGGTTGAAACCATAGTTTACTATACTGCATCATACCATACTATACTGGTACACCATACTACCCTGTACCGATACTACCGTACCATACCATACCATATACCGACACTATAATAAGATTTTACTAGTATGGGGTCTGGTACCGAGACGGCGAATCTTAATTGAAACCATCTTAGCAACTGATGACATGTGAAGATTGTTAACAAATACAGCTTGACATAACATTGGAGGTAAGAAAATAGCTTCAACATACAGATGTTATTTTGTTTTCTTGAACAAAAGCTATTGAGACTTCTGCATGGTTGATGATGAACTCCACTGCATTAGCACCTGCATTACAAGATGTAAAACTAATCAAAAAATAAAAAGCCTTAAAGTCTTAAAAATTATGTGTCAGAATGTTGTGAAAGATAAAGAGAGCAGATTCTTATAGACATATCACAGATCCTTCTGAGAAATCTTTGAATTATCACCAAATACATGGTTCAAACTGGAACGTGCTACCAATCTGAATAATGATAATGATGAATAAACTAATTAGTTCTTTTTGTTACTTTTGATAAGCAAGCATTTTGTTATACAATATAGCATAGTTCCTTAACTACGTAAAAGCTTTCTATGCTTCAAATCTGATATATATATTATACAGTATAGTGTTATGAAACATGGTAATACAAATCCGTGGCACTGGAATCATTGGACGCTAGCAATGGTCAACAACACATCAACTTTCTTAAGAGATACCCATCCAAATTCTACATTCGAGTATGACTCTGTGTTTCAATCTTTTGAAGCAGAATAGATATTCATGTTTGTGAAGCAAATGAATCAGAATAAGCACTCTGAATTATTCCACAAGAAAAGAAAGTAAGCACCTACCAAGGGTGTCATATAGAGGGACATAACAGATTCCCTGGCTATTACAGGCCTGCAAAATCCACATGATGTATTAAAACTATGTACCACTGACAAGAACCAGCTGATAATTCAAGAACAGATTTAACACACTGTGTGGGCCTTTATCAATTATTTGCTCACAATTAGAAAATGTATAAGAAAAAATTTTTGTATTCCTCACCCCCATTATGAAAAACAATATAAATCATATAACTAGTGTAATTCAAAACAAAAATGCACTTAACACCACTTTTCCATTTTTGTTACAGGTGGACATGGCTCTTATAAAATGTATGAATAACATAAGATGTACAATAATAAGGAAAAACTATACCTCCATGGCAATCACCCATTCAGGGCAGTTGGATCCATATATGCCACAACGATCTCCCTAAGAATAAAATTGCACCTTGTAAGTATTTTATTTTATGGCCTCGTGCAAACAAAAATCGTATCACATCATATACAAACCCGGTCAAGTATGCACCACCTACAGTTAAGAGCCGCATGTAATATAAGAATTTAAGTTGGCTTACAGAGTTAATGCCATGACTTTGAATGGCAGATCCAATCTTGATAGCTATGTCATAGACCTCTTCATATGTCTGCCATGCATACTGACCCACCTACAAATTCAGCTCCTTTTGAGTCGCTTATTTTTGTTGCCAGCATGTAGTAATAGCAGAAATAGGAATAGGTTGTTGTGCGCAATTGATACAACAATATTCTTTATCTCGTATAAAGTGCTATATTCTTTATGGTTCAAGAAAACTAAATAGGTCAAGTATAAGCTATAATTTTGCTCTAAGTTGGGAGGATAACACAGAGAAACCCAGCCATCAACCCATAAATAGATGTCTCATTCAGCTGCATTCTGGATTATCACATAATCAGCAAACGTGGATGACAAAGGCCATCAATTGGAATCAAAATTCTTCACCATGCGAAAACAAACTTATACAGTAACTTTATGCATGTCTACGCATCCATTTGCTCATATAAATGCATAGAACATACAATGAGATTTATGCACTTTTCTCCCTTAATGAAATGCTAGTGACTTGATCACTGCACTTTCTATGGAAACTTGCGTATGTAAAATATGCAAATTACCTTCCCATTAATGAATTTGCGATGGCCAAGCATTTGGTGCTGCGGATATCTTTTAACTGATCCACTGCAAGAAAACAGAGACAGAATAAAAAGCCACGTATTTTAACAGTAGCAAAGAGAAGATTCAAATGTATGCCTCCTCCATTTCGAAACAAACCATCTTTCTCTCTCAAGAAATACTTTCCCATGTTTACCATATATCTTTTTTCATCAGATCTGTTGTAGATATGATCGGTTTATTGGGAAACTGGAAAAATGTGGCAGAAAGAAAAGGAGTAAAGTAGTGAACTCAAATCAATGCTCTGGCAAATTGGGCAAGTGATAACTCAGGAATCTTTGACAGGATATCATCTGAGCTAATACAACTAGAAATCCTCAAAGAGCCAAAAATGATGTTCTGTACAGCCCACACATTCAACTTGTAGCAAAAACAGAAACTTTGTTAAAATATTTAAAAACCAATTTTTTCCTTGAAAAAAAAATATTAGTCGTAAAAAGAGAAGAAAGAATGTATAAAAGAACAAAACACTCTCCTTAACTCTCTCTTCATCCAAACTTTTCAAGCAAATATCAGCAAAAGCAATCAATGGAAACATGAAGCTCAGACACACAAAGCTCAAAGCCCACAAATGTGATCTCATGTACCTACACACGATGAACTAAGGTCGAGAAGACCGGAAAATGGAAAGTTGGCAAAAAGAACCACAATGCACAAGAAATATATTGATGAACGAAGATAGCAATCCTGAAGAACGCAGATACACAACAAACAAATTAACCAGAAAAATCCAACCTAAGGAAGTCCCAAGGGGAATCGATTCCGGAGGGCAATTCCAAGAGACCGTCTCTTGCATAGATGGACCGATAAACCGGACCGGCGGAAGGCTTGTTTCCGGCAGCCGGTCTCGACTCCTCGACCTTAACAGAGTAAACCTCCATGTCTCCCTCCACTTATCTTCCCTTCTGTTCCGTCCGGTCCAGTGCCGTTCGATTAGCGAGGAGAGGACTTAGCTGTGATTTAAAGAGCACACAGCTTCCAGAGAGGATGGGATGGAGAAGATGGGAAGTTGGGGAGTTCGGTGACTCGTGGAGAGCTATAAATTAAGCATGGCTGTGGGAGGTCGTTGGATCTAGTTTGACAGCAATTTAAAACAAGAACGGGCTCCACGGAGGAAAAGATCTTTAAGGTCCCAACAACTTTGGGCGGCCTTTATGAATCGGACAATCTTTATGGTTGACAGTCGCTCATTTAATACTCTTAAAACCACATAAATAATCCTAGTCCTGGAAACTTTTTTCCCCTTATCCCGTATTTATTTATTTATTTATTTTTTTGGGCAGGGCGCTCCATTGTTTCAATCTATTAACATCTTCTTGTCTATATTTCACTTGAAGTTCAGACAGACATGAACCAAAGTCAAATATGGACATTGCATGTTAAGATCCTATCTGTCTAGATAGATAGATCAAAAAGTGTTTGAATATCACGAGAGTTCTTCATCCATTTGGTTTGGATCTATTATTTCTGCACAAAGAGAATTATAAGTATCACATTGGATCATGATAATTGGTGCACCCCATCACTATAGTTTAATTTAATTGTCATGAAGTCATGCTTCAGCCTTTTCCATTTGGTTGTAGCTGAAAGGAGAGTGGACTCGACTTTGCACTGCTGGAATCCAAGAAGGGAATTAGTACTACTTTTTGGATATCATGCAGAGCGGTGCTATCATCGGACGTGCGGAAGATACAAGAACTTCCACTATTGAAATACTCCGCGCGAACTTATCTTGGCCTAGCTATATGAAGCCAAGTTTTCAAGATATCAACTTTATTATTATTATTATTATTATTATTATTATTATTATTGTTGGATATAAAATACCCACAGCCGAAGTCCTCAATGGAATCGACTACACGACAACTTCGCCCGGACTCCTACGGGAGCCGGGCTCCGTCACCGAGAACTCCAACAGCTTCAACCGCAAGCAGACTCCGCCCGGACTCCTACGGGAGCCGGACTCCATCCTCAGCATCAACCACTGGTAGGCCTCGTCCGGACTCCTACGGGAGCCGGACCTCCCCTCTGACTTTAATTGCAGGAAGACTTCGCCCGGACTCTTATGGGAGCCGGGCTTCATCCTCGACGCCAACAACTTCAACCGCAAACAGACTCCGCCCGGACTCCTACGGGAGCCGGGCTCCGCCGCCGACATCGACTACAGGATAGCTTCGCCCGGACTCCTACGGGAGCCGGGCTCCGTCCTCAGCATCAACCGCTGGTAGGCCTCGTCCGGACTCCTACGGGAGCCGGACCTCCCCTCTGACTTTAATTGCAGGGAGACTTCGCCCGGACTCTTATGGGAGCCGGGCTTCATCCTCGACGCCAATAGCTTCAGCCGCAAGCAGACTCCGCCCGGACTCCTACGGGAGCCGGGCTCCGCCGCCGACATCGACTACAGGACAGCTTCGCCCAGACTCCTACGGGAGCCGGGCTCCGTCCTCAGCATCAACCACTGGTAGGCCTCGTCCGGACTCCTACGGGAGCCGGACCTCCCCTCTGACTTTAATTACAGGGAGACTTCGCCCGGACTCTTATGGGAGCCGGGCTTCATCCTCGACGCCAACAGCTTCAGCCGCAAGCAGACTCCGCCCGGACTCCTACGGGAGCCGGGCTCCACCACCGACATCGACTACAGGACAGCTCCACCCGGACTCCCACGGGAGCCGGGCTCCGTCTTCAACGTTAATTGCTGGTAAGCCTCGTCCGGACTCCTACGGGAGCCGGACTTCGCCTTTAACCTTGACTGCAGGAAAACTTCGTCCGGACTCCTACGGGAGCCGAGCTCCGTCCTCGACTCCAACGGCTACAAGGCAGACTGCGACCGGACTCCTACGGGAGCCGGACGAACTCCTACGGGAGCCGGACTCCGCCGATAACTTCAGCTGCGAGCAGACTCCACCCGGACTCCCACGGGAGCCGGGCTCCGTCTCCAACGTTAATTGCTGGTAAGCCTTGACCGAACTCCTACGGGAGCCAGACTTCGCCTTTAACCTTGACTGCAGAAAAACTTCACCCGGACTCCTACGGGAGCCGGGCTCCGTCCTCGATTCCAACGGCTGCAGACAGTCTTCGTTCGGACCTCTACGGTGGTCGGACTCTGACCACTGCCGAACTTCAGCCGACAGATCAGCACTCCCAGGCCACGATCGCGGCCACGATTCTGCTACATTTCCTGCGGCGGATTCCGCGCAGCTCCACCACTCCCTGACAGGCCGCAGTAACGATCGCAGCACTGCTCCACTCCCCATGACGGATCCCGCGCGGCTCCATTACTACCTGACCAGCCACGATAAACGGCCACGATCCTGCTCCACCTCCTGCAACGGATACTGCGCGATTCTCCCATCCACTGGCAAGTCACGACGGCAAAACGCCGCCCCACTTCATGCGGCAGACTCCACGTGGCACGCCCCAGCGATAGCCACGGGTCCGTTCCACTACGCTTCGCAGCAAACTCCGCCTGACCTTGGGCAGTCCACTGCCAGACGGTTACAAACGTCGCCATCAATTCGTTGCTTCCTCCGCCTATAAAAGGGGGACCCAGATACGTTATTCGATAAGCTCATTTCCTATCTCAAAACTCTGCTAAATTCTCCGTTCGAGCACTCCATTCTTGTTGAGGCAGAGAACTGACTTGAGCGTCGGAGGGTCTTGCCAGAGCAACCCCACCTCCGGTTTAGACTTCCTTTGCAGGTCCCGACGGCGACCGCGGCTTCTCCAACTCCAGCTTCTCCGGCGCAAGCAGATTTTTGCACCAACAGAATTGGCGCTAGAGGAAGGGCTTTTTGAACCTTCGCAGTACCCTTGTTCTTAAAGGAGTGTTCAACGGAGCCGCCTCCGATCGTCTCTCCGACACCCACTCCTAATTTTCCCCCGTGAGATCCACGCTCGATGCCTCCACGCAAGGCGTCCACACGACGGTCCACGGCCTCCGCGGCCAGATCTCAGGCTCCGGCCTCCCCTCCTATTTTCCAGCCTCCTCCTCCTCCTCCGGCGGCGGCAGTCGGCGCGGAGCAATTTGTCTTGCTGGCACAGCAGGTCAGAGGCCTCATCGAAACTGTGCAAGCAATGCAGCAGCAGCAACCGCAGGCGTCGGCGCACCCGGAAAGGGCATCTCCGGAATGTCAGAACCCGGCGGCGGGGCGGGCCACCTGGGCCAGCCACCCCGTCCTTCCCGAGAAAACAAATCCGAGGGTAGAGAGCCCTCAATCGGACCACGACTCCACCCCTGGAAGATCCCTGCCCCCGCTCTGTCAGAGGACCCTCGAGACTCGAAGTCGAGAGGATTTTCTGGACCGGAGGCTCCAGGAGATGAACCGACGGATTGAAGAACTCCGCCACGCGCCCCCCGCTCATGGTGAGGATATTTGTACTGACCCTCCCTTCTCTCAAATGATCATGCAGGAACCGATCCCGCCAAACTTCAAGCTTCCCCAGTTCGAAAGCTACGACGGGACTTCGGACCCGATTGATCATCTGGAGGCCTTCCGGACGATGATGCTGCTTCACGGCGCTCCTGACGCCATCTTATGCCGGGCTTTTCCGTCTACTTTGAAGGGAGCAGCGAGGAACTGGTACTCGACTTTGAAGCCGGGTACCATCTTTTCCTTCGATCAAATGAGCCACCAATTTGTGGCCCATTTTGTCAGCAACCGGCGTCCCCGGAAGGGTTCGGAGTCCCTCATCAACATCAAGCAGAGGGAAGGGGAGTCCATACGGGCCTACGTCAATCGCTTTAACATCGCGACGTTGGAGGTCCGGAACTTGGACCAATCAGTTGCCATGGCCGCCCTGAAAGGTGACCTTCAGAAGAATGATCTTTTATTCTCCCTGGAGAAGAAGTACCCCAGGGATTTTGCCGATTTACTGGCTCGGGCTGAAGGATACGCCCGAGCGGAAGAAGCCTTCAAAATGAAGGACGAAGAGACAGCAAGGGAGCGGCAGGCGGGAGATTCGAGTAAGCCCGCAGTTGAGAAAAGGCCAAAGGAAGCCCGGCCGCGTTCCCGATCCCCTCCTGGACATAAGCGCGCCCATACTCCACCCCGGGCACGCGGCAGAGAAGTCTGGACCGCGGGGTTCGGCGGGGCTCCCCACTAGGGAGATTTCGCAACTACGCCCCCCTCAACGCCTCGAAGGCCCAGGTATTAATGGAGGTCAGAAAGCAGCTCCCTAGACCGGAGAGGATGCGCACACACCCCGGGAAGCGCAACCCCAACAAGTTCTGCCTCTACCACCGCGACCACGGCCACGACACGGAGGAATGCATCCAGCTCCAGGACGAGAT